>NW_028270159.1:102777040-103045553 GCF_037043375.1 Chiloscyllium plagiosum
TTCCAATTCACACATTTATCCAAATGCGTTTGAAATGTTGTTAATGTACCCCCTTCAACCACATCTGCTGGCAGCTCATCCACGTACCATCCCTCTGTGTAAAGAAATGGCCCCTCAGTTTCCCTTTTATTCCTTCCCCTCTAACCTTAAATTGATCCCCTCTAGTCCTCGATTCTCGACACCTTGGAAAAAAGATTGAGAGCATTAACCCTATCCATACACCTCATGATCTTATACAGCTCTGTAAGGTCCCCACTCAGTCTCCTACGCCCTAAAGAAAATGTCCTACCTCTCCCTATAACTCAGACCATTGGGTTCTGACAACGTCCTTGTAAATTTCTTCTGCACTCTTTCTAATTTAATAGTATCCTCCCTATAACAAGGTGAAAAAACTGAACACAATTCTTCAAGTGCAGCCTTAACAAAGTCCTGTGTAACTGCAACATAAATTCCCAACGTCTATACTCAATGCCCTGATTGACGAAGGCCAGTGCTCCAAAAGCCTTCTTTACTGCCCTGTCTAATTATGACCCCACTCTGAGAGAACCATGCACGTGAACGCCAAGGTGTCTCTGCCCACTGCCAACCTTAAGGCCCTCCCATTCACCATGAAACTCCTACCTTGATTTGAGTTTACAAAATGCAAGACATCACGCATCTAATGAAATTCCATTGCTATTTTCGGCCCAATTCCCCACCTGATTAAACAATTTCTGATAAACTTCCTCACTGATCACGCTCCCACTTATTTTAGTGTCATCTGCAAATTTTCTAATCATGCCTTGTTCATTCTCAACCAAATCATAGTTAACAACCAGCAATGGACCTATGCTCCAGACTGACAAGCATCGTTCCACTAAACCCTTTGCTTCCTACCACCAAGCCAACTGTGTATGCAATTGGTCAGTTCCCCCAGCATTCCACGTGGTATAACCTCCCAGAGCATACTGCCATGTGGAATCTTATCAAAGGCCTTCCTGAAATCCATAGAGACTACACCTGCCAGTCTGCCCTCATCAATGTTCTTGGTCACTTCATCAAAGAACTCTAACAAATTTGGGAATCATTGTCTCCAACTCACAAGTCTATGCTGACTGCTCTGAATCAAACTCTGTATAAGTAATGGGTGCAGTCAATGGTGTGCTGTCCTTCATTGTAAGATGATTCGAGTACATAAGTAAAGCCATCTTCCTGCTGTTGTAGAGCTTTGCTGAGAGAGCATTTGGGACACTCTGTACAGATTTGATCACCTTTATAAGGAATGATCTCCTTATCACGGACACGGGTGATGGTAACATGAGGACAGAGTGAAGAAGCTGAGTGTTTAATCTGTCGAACTATGAGAGACGAAGAAAAGTGACGCAGAAACACGAGGAGTGGCAGCAATGTCTCTTTTATTTATTAAAGAGAGATTGATCGGGTGAGAAATTACATACTTTACCCAGGATTGATTGGTTTGATTTATTGTCACGTGTACCTCAGTACAGGGAAACACTTTACTTATGAGCAGTGGAGGCAGATCATAGTAAGCATGGCCAGACAGATCATAGGGTGGAAATAGACTTGGACAGCGGAAGTTATGCAGGTTACACTGAACAGGACGTGCACTAGACAAGAGAATCGACGTTTTGGGCATGAGTCCTGAAGAAGAGCTCATGCCCGAAACATCGATTCCCCTGATCTTCGGATGCTGCCTGACCTGCTGTGCTTTCCCAGCAACACATTTTTGAGCTCTGATCTCCAGCATCTGCAGTCCTCACTTTCTCCTAGTGCACTAGACAAGATCAACATGAACATGATCAGCATTGTTTGAACTTGGAGAGCCCATTCATCAGTCTAACATGACTTTCCTAATAGATTATATGCCTAAATTAACTCTCCCCATGTTATTGGACAGTCGGCGTGTGAACCTTGTACTGAACATCAGGTTGCTCACAATCCCCAACAGCAGCCACAATACTTTCCATCTAAAACAGGTAGCCATTCCAATCAGCTTCCGCCCTACATAGAGAACACAGGCTGGCTTCTCGGAGATGGTGATGTCTTCTTGAGACTTCACACAAGACATATGGCATCCCTACTCACCACTAGAAAACCACGTTAAAGTCCCACGTGTGTATCATAAGCAACGGAGCCAGGAGGAACAACGTGGAACAGTCTATCTGTGCAGCCTCTGCTCCACTTGTGCAACGTGTTAGAGCATCTATTAGGAGACAGTGATGACTGCCGATGCTGGAGATACGAGTAGAAAGTTGATTGCTGGAAAAGCACAGCAGGTCAGGCAGCATCCGAAAAGCAGGAGAATCGACGTTTCGGGCATAAGTATGTCATCAGGAATCAGCATCAACTACATCATTCTGTCCCTCTATAAGTGCGTTGATGGGGGAATGACTTCGTACTGTTCCTGTCTGTGGGATGTCGGAAAAATAGTGTTACCTCTGCAATTCCATTTGCTTATACAACGTAAATGAACTCACACCAGTGTGTAATTGATTTAGCCAAGAGCTGAGTCAATAAGAATGGAAACTATGTGGAGGAAATACATAATTGTTTTTGTATTAGCTAAAATTGTATGCCAGAATGAAACGTGACTGCAAAACAATGGTAGCTATTACAGGCGAATAGATTAGATGCTGTGAGGGGAGGAAGTTAAGCTCGATACGCCTGTACAAACAGTAGGTATAAATATTTCTTTCCTACTTTTACAGAGACACAGGAACAAACCCTAATTAAAAGGGTCATAAGGATCAGTATGTTAGGGGAAGGCACAGATGGAGGGAGTAGATAATGATGAAGAAAGAATCTGTCTAACAATGACCGACAGCGGGATGAAGTCAAACGGCCTTGTGAGGCCAGGATAAGCATTTTGTCACAGACAAGGCCGGATAAGGCAAGAGATAAACAGAAGTAATGGGTGACGGTCTTATGGAAGTGGAAGATGTGAAGAGGGGAGGAGCAATGTAAAACAAAAGAAAACAAATTCTATAAATGTTGTGTATTAATTGAATTTGGGGTGTGTATGACTCTGGACATCACACCCTCTTGCAAGAGTAAAATAAAGGACACTACTGATTCAGATTTTGTCTCGGACTGCAATTATTGAAGTGTGTGAGCTTTGTTTCTCTCAATTGGGGGATGTCCGGGATATTCTTCCATAGCTGGGGGGAGTGGCTGGCCTTGGACACTGGGAAGACGCATCCCGTTCCCAATTGAGGAACGGTCTCGTGTCCCGGTTTGGTCCGCTCCCTTGGGCGACTGGTACGGATCCCATAAGAGAGACATCTGAATCAGACAGTGATAGGAGCTCAATAGAAAATACGGCGAAAAGGGGCCAGGCAACTCTGTGCACAGATCAAGGTAAGAAACCTGACTTTTAACTATTGCCTTGGTGGCTGGGAAAAGGGGTATTTACTCACTGAGGGACTGGCGAGGTCCCCGCGAAATGGGTGGCAGGCAGAGTAGCTGTCACGGAGTAAAGGAAGAAGAAAAAGTCCCTGGTAACATTCCCCCTGAAAGTCCGTTGGGGAGGATTTTGCGGGAATGGACAAGCAATACTTGTACAAGGGCAAAGGATAAAAAGAAAATGATTAAATATTGTTGTTTAGTATGGACCAAAGACGCAATCCTTCGTCCGGTTGTCTTCTGGCCAAAATATGGTTCGGACGAGGATTGGGTCTGTCAGTATTTAGATTTGTATGTGAATAAAAAACAACCTTTTAGTGAAGAGGAGGCGGACTATGCGTCCAGTTGGAAGGGTAGATTGGGAATGGTGGTATTCAGTCAAAGGATTCCCCCTCTGTCCACCTAGTCCGTGGGATCCTCTTGGCTGTTTGCCCTCCCGTACCATGAAATCAGGTTAGGTGAACATGGGGGAGGAGGAGAGACAGACAGACAGGTACAGGGAACAGATGACTCACAAGAGGAGGACGAAGGGGCGGTGGACAGGGATGTTGTTGTTCCTGACCCTCAATCGTCATCAAATGAAAGGAAAGCTACAGTAGATGTAGAGGAGGCCTCCGGAGGATCTAAATTAAAGCCTAAAGGGGGAAAACAAAATAAAGGGATGAACGTAACGACTTATCCCCTTCGGGAGGTACCAATAGGGGTTTGGAAGTGCCCCTCTCACCAGTGGGGAGGTAAGAACATTTAAAAATGAAATGAAGGTCCTGGTTGAGGTTCCGGTGGGGTTGTCTGTACAAATTGATCAATCTTTGGGGCCCAGTCTGTATACCTGGGCTGAGTTAATGCCTATTTTGAATATACTATTTACTGGGGAAGAAAGGGGACTTATACGAGGAGCAGCCATTAAAATATGGGACAGGGAACACCCGATTGGAGATGGGGATGCTGGACAGGGAGAGGTGAAGTTTCCCCTCAGAGACCCCCAGTGGGAAAACCAAAACCCGGAGCATAGAGAAGAAATAATGGAATTGAAAGACCTGATTCTAAAAGGAATAAGAGAGGCAGTTCCGAAGTCACAGAATTTGACGAAAGCCTTTGAAGTTAGACAGGAGAAAGATGAGACTCCCTCAGCTTTCTTGCAAAGATTAAGAGACTCAATGCGGAAGTATTCTGGAATGAACCCTGAGGACCCACTGGCACAGAGTGTTTTGAAAGTCCATTTTGTGACAAAGGCATGGCCAGACATACAGAGAAAGATACAGAAGATAGAAGGGTGGAGTGAAAAACCATTAGATGAACTGTTAAGAGAGGCACAGAAAGTGTTTGTAAAGAGAGAGGATGAGAGACAAAAACAGAAGGTGAAAATGATGGTAGCTACGGTTGATGAGGTAGTTAAGAAAAGAATGGAACCAATAGTGAGTAACCAGAGCGGCAGGAGGCAGCATGTAGGACAGAGAGGAAGAGGGAGAGGGAGAGGACAAGGGGGAACATTTGATAGAGGGTTCGAGCTACTGGGGCAGAGATGGAGGTCTCCACAGGCAGGATGCTATTATTGCGGAAAGATAGGGCATTTTACGTGGGGCTGTCCTGAACGACAAAGGGAAGAAAGGGCAATTCCGCTTATGAAATTTGATGAAGAATAGGGGTATCAGGGGTTCCTGCCCTCGGGGGCCCACAAGGAACGCTTGATAATCTTGAAGCTGGGACCCTATAGGGAAGAGGTAGTCTTCCTAGTAGATACGGGGGCAGCACGGTCATCGCTGAATTTTACACCAAAGAAAGTAGAAATGTCGACACGGTCAATTACTGTTTCCGGGGTAAAAGGGGAAGGATTTACTGTTCCAGTATTTGAACCTATGATGATAGAAGGATCACAGGGGAACTGCTGTATATACCTGATATAGGAAGTAACTTACAAGGGAGAGACTTAATTACCCTCTTAGGACTGGAGATAGGAATTCAGGAAAAAGAATTAGTTGTACAAATGGCAATGTTGACAGAGGATGTGGAGAGAGAGAGACCCTATTGTATGGGCTAGAGAAGGGAATCGTGGAAAACTACAGATCCCTCCCCTTCTAATAAATTTAAAAAGGAAAGGGGACGTTGTCTGTGAGCGATAATATCCCATTTCCATAGAAGTGAAACGAGGACTGCAGCCAGTAATTGAAGGACTGATTAGAGATAGAGTGTTGGAGCCATGTATGTCTCCTTATAATACCTCAATTCTACCAGTGTGGAAATCTGATGGAACTTATCGATTGGTGCAGGATTTGAGAACATTGAATCGAATAGTACAGATCAGGCACCCAGTGGTGCCAAACCCTATATGTTATTAAGTAAGATCCCTCATGACCACAAATGGTTTAGTGTGATAGATTTAAAGGATGCCTTTTGGGCTTATCCCATGGCGAAGGAAAGTAGAAATTTGTTCGACTTTGAATGGGAAGACCACAAGACAGGACGGAAACAGCAATACCGGTGGACCGTGCTCCCCCAGGGGTTTACGGAATCCCCGAATTTATTTGGACAGATGTTAGAACAAATATTCGAGAAATTTAGCAGCCCCAAGGGGACTACCCTGTTGCAGTATGTAGATGACCTCTTAGTAACAGGAAAAAGAAGAGAAAGAGGAGTAGAAGCCACTAACAAATTATTGAATTTCCTGGGCCAACAGGGACTGCGAGTATCTAAAAACAAACTACAATATGTGGAGCAAGAAGTGAAATACTTGGGACATTTAGTTAGTGAGGGAAAGCGAAAGATAAGCCCGGAACGGATAGAGGGAATAGTGGGGATGCCACTGCCCAGCACTAAACGGGAGTTACGCAAATTTTTGGGTCTAATGGGATATTGCAGATTGTGGATTGATTCCAATGCTCAGAAGACTAAGAAATTATATCTCAAACTATTAGAGGGGGAACCAAAGTGTTTAAGTTGGGATGATGAGGGAACAGAACGAGTTGAGGAACTCAAAAGACATCTGATCCATGCCCCCGTGTTAGCCTTACCTTCCCTGGATAAACCTTTCCACCTCTTTGTTACCGTAGATAAGGGAGCGGCGTTGGGAGTATTAACCCAGAGGTGGGGAGGAATGAGACAGCCAGTAGCATACCTTTCGTAGCTATAGGATCCAGTATCCCGGGGGTGGCCTGAGTGTGTGCTGGCTGTGGCTGCCACTGCACTGTTGGTGGAGTAAAGCAGAAAGCTTGCATTTGGGGGAGACCTTACAGTATGCACTCCACACCAAGTGAAAACGATCCTAAACCAAAAAGCTGGGCGATGGCTGACAGACTTGCGGATTCTGAAATATGAGGCAATATTAATAGAAAAGGATGATCTAGTGTTGGTCACTGACAATTGTTTAAATCCAAATGCCTTTCTTTGGAAAGGGGAAGGAGACTGTCCTCAGAATCCAGGGCACGACTGCCTTGACATCATAGAATACCAAACTAAGGTCTGCCTGGACCTGAGAGATGTTCCACTTCATGCAGGAGCTAGACTTTTTATAGATGGATCATCCCAGGTGACTGAAGGGAAAAGACATAATGGGTATGCAGTCGTCGACGGGACAAACGGTAGTGTGGTGGAGGCAGGAAGGTTGCCAAATGGGTGGTCAGCTCAGACCTGCGAACTCTATGCATTGGAAAGAGCCCTTAGGGCATTAGAAAATAAAGAGGGAACAGTATACACTGACTCTAAATATGCATTTGGTGTTGTGCACACTTTCAGAAAGATATGGCAGGAAAGAGGACTGATCAATAGCCGGGGGAAGGAATTAGTACATGAAGAATTGATTAAACAAGTCTTGGAATCCCTATTACTCCCCCGAGAAATAGAAGGAGTGCATGTAAATGGTCATCAGAAAGGAAATGAACGAGATGTTAGGGGGAATAGAATAGCCGATGAAGTGGCTAAGGAAGCCGCCCTGAACCCACAGGAAGTTGTGATTCATTCCCTAATACCTACTGTCCCAGGTCCTAGGGAAGCTCCTATATTTACTGAAAGCGAAGAAAAAGAATTGAGAGATTTAGGGCTGCTAAAACAGCAGACGGGCATTGGAGGTTACCTGATTGAAGGGAAATGTTAAACAAAATGATGATGCGAGAGATTATGGCCGCCCGACACCAAGGCAGCCATTGGGGAGTACAAGCAATGTGTGATGTAGTTCTTAGGGAATATGGATGTAAAGGAATATATACAATTGCAAAACAAATATGTGAGGGATGTATCAAATGCAGAAAGGTAAATAAGAAAGTCTTGAGAAAACAGACCCCGGGAGGCAGAGACCCGGGATTAAGACGCTTCCAGAGTATAAAAGTAGATTATACTGAACTACCCAGAGTAGGAAGACTAAAATATAGGTTGGGCATAGTAGATCATCTATCTGGTTGGGTTGAGGCATACCCCCTAGCTACTGCCACTGCGAGTGGGATGTCTAACTAATATTGGAGCACATAATTCCCCGATTTGGGCTATTGAACCGTATAGATTCCGACCAAGGAACTCATTTTACCTCTAAAGTGTTACAGGGGGTAATGTAGTGTTGGGACTTTCCTGGGAGTTCCATACTCCATGGCACCCGGCATCATCGGGAAGGGTTGAGAGAATGAACCAAACACTCAAATGACAGCTCTCTAAATTGATAATAGAAACCAGACTCCCTTGGACCAAATGTTTACCTATAGCTCTCTTGCGAGTACGAACAGCCCCAAGTAAAGATTTGGGACTATCCCCCTATGAAATCTTATTTGGATTACCTTACCTGGGAACGAACAGAGAATTGCCAATTCCCGAAACTAAAGATTTGTTTTTAAAGAAGTATCTAATGGGCTTGTCCTCCTCTTTGTCTTTCCTCAGGAAACAGGGTTTACTGGCACAGACTCCACCCCTTGAATTCACTGTTCATCCCATCCGGCCGGGCGATTGGATCTTAGTAAAATCATGGATAAAGACTAAATTGCAGCCGGACTGGGAAGGGCCGTACCAGGCTCTTTTGACCACCGAAACGGCAATAAGGACGGCGGAGAAAGGCTGGACTCATTACACTCAGATCAAAGGGCCAGTGGACCCTCCAGTTGAGGAAGAAGTCTGGACAGCCGAATCAACGCAAGACCCGCTGAAACTCAGACTAAAGAGACTTTGAGTAACTGATTATACAGTGGCGACGCGAGCGCGGGATTATTTCTGGAAGATTGTATATTAAGTCTTTTTGTGCTTCAGCATGATGTTTAGAATACTGGGAATGCTTAGAGTTATGATGCTAGCCCTCTTATCATTGGGATTTTGTCAAATATCATTTTCATATGTATTATTAACGGTTTCTGAGTCTGATAATCCACAAGTAATAGGCGCTGATGCATGCAGCTTAGTAAATTGTGGGGATGTAGATAATCAGAGACAGTACCACAGCTCTGAGATACATCTTAAGACCTATGGGGATGGCCTCGGGGTTGGTACTTGGTATAATGGTCTTGTCACAGTACACCGGGCCCCCTTCCGACCATCTCGCGATTGTCCCGATAAAAAATGTAACCCAATATACCGAACAATAAAGAAAACCACATGGCACGAAGCAATTCGGTGGAGGGGGTGGAGGGGCATCTATGAGATACAATTAAATGAAACATTTGGGATAGAAATGAAAGCAAATTGGAAGGATTTCTTGGGCTGTTGTTTTCGAATTAGTGTAGGACAGGGAAAACGGGTAGAACTACTGGGTAATAAGATACAACCTTTCACCCCTTCCGATGACCCTAAAGTAGTAAAAATTATAGATGTAAAGGACTTGAAACAGACTATCGAAATAGAAACTGGGTACGGGCATGCAAATGCCTGGATTGAATGGGTAAAGTATACCGTAAAAAGTCTGAACAAGAGCAATTGCTATGCATGTGCCTCTCGTAGTCCAATGGCCCAGGCCCTTTCCGCTCGGGTGGAAGCGAGATAGGAAGGGCATGAAATGTATGATAGCCCTGTATCAGGATTAGACTGCATGGAATAATAGGAATTGTCCCTCCTTATCTCTGATGTTCCCTTCCTTGGAGAAGAAAGATGCAAACGTTCCCCCCACATTTTCCGCCGCAGTTGGAAATCACGCGTCGTGTGTGTGTGTGTAGACGAGGTACAAGTCGGTCGAGAAATTTGGGGGAGCTGACATGATGTACAGAGATGAAGAATGTTACCAAAACGGGCAAGGGAGGGAACTACTCAGCACTAAAGGTTCCCCGAGCGGATCTGTGGTGGTCCTGTGGAGGCAAAATATTGAGACCCACGCTACCTCCGGATTGGAGAGGGATATGTGGGCGGCACGGTGGCACAGTGGTTAGCACTGTTGCCTCACAGCGCTAGAGACCCCGGTTCAATTCCCGCCTCAAGCGACTGACTGTGGAGTTTGCACGTTCTCCCCGTGTCTGTGTGGGTCCCCTCCGGGTGCTCCGGTTTCCTCCTACAGTCCAAAGATGTGCAGGTCAGGTGAATTGACCATGCTAAATTTCCCGTAATGTTCGGTATAGTGGTAAATGTAGGGGTATGGGTGGGTTGCGCTTCGGTGTGGATCTGTTGGGCCGAAGGGCCCGTTTCCACACTGTAATCTAATCTAATGTGTAATTGTACAATTGGCAATTCCATTTACCCTGACATTTGAGATGGAAAAGATAGTAGGTAAGAGATTACTGTTAGACACTTCTTTCGATGACAGGATTTATCTCGATTCGGTAGGAATCCCTTGGGGAGTTGCTGATGAATTCAAGGCTCGTAACCAGATTGCATCAGGTTTGAGTCAGCTCTCTTTTGGTGGGTAACAATTAATAAAAATGTAGATTAAATAAATTACATTTTCTATAATCAACAGCGATTTATAAATTATACAAGAGATGCGGTTAAAGGAATATCAGAACAGCTTGATGCGACAAGTAGGATGGCATGGGAAAACAGAATGGCCCTTGATATGATTTTAGCAGAAAAAAGATGTGTGCGTGTGATGTTAGGAGAAAGCTGTTGTACCTTTATTCCTAATAACACTGCACCTGATGGTTCAATTACTCCGGCCTTAAGGGGATTGACTACCTTAGCAGAGGAACTGGCTGAGAATTCAGGAGTAGAGGCATCTCTCACGGGATGGCTTGAATCATGGTTTGGAAAATGGAAGGGGGTGGTGGTTTCTATCCTTACTTCCCTGATAGTAGTAGCGGGGGTATTGGTGGCCTTTGGCTGTTGTATCATACCCTGTATACGAGGGCTCACCCAAAGACTCATTGAAACAGCCTGGATGAAACAGATGCCTCTAAAAGGGAATCAGGCAGAGGAACTTTATCGACTAAATAATGAGGGGATGAGTGAGACCAAGACGGATGAAATCTCTGGAATGATGCTTGCGAATCTCGGGGGCGATGCTCAAAAGAAAAATTGCAGAAGATAACAAATGGTAATTAAAGAAAAAGGGGAAATGATGGGATGTGGGATAAATTGTGGTCTTTCTGCAATTCAATTTACTTAACCAAAGTAAATGAACTCACACCAGCGTGTAATTGTTTTAGCCAAGAGCTGAGTCAATAAGAATGGAAACTATGTGGAGAAAATACATAATTGTTTTTGTATTAGCTGATGTTGTATGCCAGAATGAAACGTGACTGCAAAACAATGGTAGATATTACAGGCGAATAGATAAGATGCTGTGAGGGGAGGAAGTTAAGCGAGATACGCCTGTATAAACAGTAGGTATAAACATCTGTTTCCCACTTTTACAGAAACACAGGAACAAACCCCAATTAAAAGGGTCATAAGGATCAGTATGGTAGGGGAAGGTACAGAAAGTTGGAGTAGCTAATGATGAAGAAAGAATATGCCTAACAATGACCTACAGCGGGATGAGGTCAAACGGTCTTATGAGGTCAGAAATAAGAAATTTGTCACAGACAAGGCCGGATAGGGCAAGAGATAAACAGGAGTAATGAGTGCCGGTCTTAGGGAAATGGAAGATGTAAACAGGGGAGGAGCAATGAAAAACAAAAGAAACCAAATTATATAAATGTTGTGTATTAATTGAATTTGGGGTGTGTATGTCCCTTGCCTTATAGACACTGGCCATCACACCCTCTTGCAAGTGTAAAGTAAAGGACACGACTGATTCAGATTTTGTCTCGGACTGCAATTATTGAAGTGTGTGAGCTTTGTTTCTCACACTACTGACATTGGCAGCCTGAAACTGGCTGCCGCTCAATGCACTACCTTTCTGTTTCGAGTAGATCGATGTTGTCCGGGGTTATTAGCATGATCGAAAATGTTTGGAGAGTAAGTAACAACAGAGAAGCTGATTATAAAGTTGGAAGTCAAGAAATATTCAATAAAAAGAAGTGTGCAGGGCGGCACAGGGAGATGGACATCGAACAAGATGTGTCACTGGTCCCGAGGTCTTAACTCTGTTTTGCTTTCCAATATACTCCCAGATCTGCTGAGATTTTACAGCAATGTCTTTTGTTGGTACATAGCAGAAGGTGGGAGAGTGATCCTGGACTGATCCACTCACTCTGCTCTGTGGATATTTGACTTCCCTGTTCAAACAGATCACTTCTGTCACACAGTGAAACCTCACAATCCTGCCCCACCCCAACTCCCGTTCCTGACAATATACTGTTCATTACCTAAACCCACATTGGCACCACAACAAAATCATTGTCCTTGTGCATTGGGAAACTTCTAGGAAGAATTCCCTTTGCTTTCCATCAGAACATCCTGAATGAGTTAATTTTGGTTCAGGACCATGTGATATGGAACCCTCACTGTCAGTTCCCCCAACAATTGGCCATTCCCATTCAGTGGTCTCTGAGCACATTGGGTGTTGTACGGCTGGAGTGGAACATCACGTTGGGAAAGGGTCACTGATAGACTGATCTCTGGCACTTCCAGTAAATTGGTAATAGATTTCACTCAGAAAGCGACATGTGATCAAAAACAGGGGAACCGACGTGGCAACATAAATAGCACTCTGTTGTCATACTGCAAGTGGAATGGAGAGCAAGGATTGTATTAACGAGGAAAAGCGCCCACCGTGGGGCATGACCCCGCGACCCTGTAGCCAACCCAGGGGCAAAGTGGCTTATTTGCCATTTCATACAGAGCATAATTCACGTGGCACTGCAATTTGCTAGGATTCCTTCATACCTCCCGATCACAAATAACATCATTCACTCCTTTCACTTCTCACTGTTATTCTTTCAGAAAATTACAATTTATTTAGCACTTGTAGTGGAATTTAATATTCAATATTAATACTTTAATCTTTTTCACTCTCATGTTTATGTCGCCGATGTGATTCCGTCACTCTGGCAGATGGCAAATCAATTGGAAAATTACTGAAGGGCACGCAATCATTTCTGATTAGAATGTCGGACACCCAGTCTGCCTGACGAGACACAGTCCTTACAATCAACACTTTCTTTGTTTTTCCTGCCTACAACTTTTACCATTTGTCATTTCCAAGACAGAAGTTTTGATTATAAACCTTTCCATGAACAGGAGCATTCTTCTAATTTTCTGAAACAGTTTGCAAACTAGACTGGATTGTTTGTCCCTTTCACACGGGAAGAGCCATTACTGAGGAAAGGCTGAGCTGTGTCCCAGGGCTGAGCACGAAGCCGCTGATTGAAGCTGTCGTGGCCGCTTTCTGCTGGCAGCGAAGGTTTGCAGATAGTGTTGTCGCATTCTGCTGCGAGTTCCCGTCTCACTCCACGCGGATTTGGGGTGAAGGTTTGGTGATTACAATGTTGGTACGTTATCGGTCTCAATGATTGATCTGAAATAATTGATGCCCTGTGCCTGGGTGAGCTCGAGCCACCAACATTTCAGCCAAATGCGCTGACCATTTCAGACACAGAACGTGGCAGCAAAGTCGGCCCTCTATGTATCCGAAAGCGGGCTGTTCGAATGGATTTGAGGAGGTTTTCGACAGGAGGAGCACTCACTGTTTTCACAGGCAGTCAATACGTTTCTCGTTTTTATCACCGAAAGCACCAGAGGCCTTCGGTGCCACACACACTCAAATGAACAATATGAGTGACTGTGTTTGCGGCTCCAAAGGCCTCTGGTCATTTCGGTGACAAAAGCGAGAAAATTGCTGACGTGTATGTCATGAACCGCTCACACAAATGGCAGAGGGACAATTCCAAAAGGTGCTTCCAAACATCCTGGACATTTAGCGCATTGCCAAGTCCCAGAAATTGCTCAAGTAACAGAAAACAAAACAAAACAACAATGAAACATGAAAAGTGAAGATTTCCAATTCCATTCTTCATTAAATTCGGTCAACAATGGTGCCTCCATCTGATCGAGACAACCAATCACCAGCCTCCCTCATAAATGCAGTAATGAAGGAAATTAGCGAAGTATAACAACGTTTTATAACGCGATTGCCCACCGTTTCGCCACAGCAACAAAAAACAGTGAGCAGATTCAACGCGGCATCTGGCTTCACAACAGCTGTGAAAGAACGATCTCCATTCACTTTGAAGTGAGACGGTGTACAACACAAATAGTCTGGAATAGGAACACCCGGCACAGGCTGCTTGGGTCCCCTTAACTGCGGCTGCTGAGACTTCCATATGAAAAGAGTGTGTTTGTGGCTGTCCATATGATAGTGACAGGTGTTGCCCTCGCTCTAACTACCATCCTTGATAGTGTCGGGCTTGGTATCCTCACCTTGCACGCGGGACTTGAGGGTGCAATTCTCTGCGGCAGACAAACAATAG
Organism: Chiloscyllium plagiosum; assembly: GCF_037043375.1. NCBI lineage: Eukaryota > Metazoa > Chordata > Chondrichthyes > Orectolobiformes > Hemiscylliidae > Chiloscyllium > Chiloscyllium plagiosum. The sequence goes on from NW_028270159.1 coordinate 102,791,185, forward strand.
AGTTTTGAAGCAGAAAGATGTGAAGCTCTGGTCCTCGGAGTTGTTGGAATTTTCTGTGGAGCTGTGAAGAAGGTTTCCAGCCTTTACCGCCAGCCTTTTTCGATGACATTCTCAGCGCTGCTGAAGCTCATGTGAAATGCTGCGGTCCTCTGAGTGTTATGAATTGAATTAGTTTCAATCAATAGTTTCCGCTTCTGATTGTTGGGGGTTTGAGAACACAAGACCCAATACCCATCAAGTGCAGGACAAAGTATTTGATGAAATTCCACCAAGGGACTGCACGAAACAATATATAGGAGAAAGAGGCTGACAACGTGCGCGCTGCATTCATAAAGTTCATCTCGCCCGTAAATATCACGGACAGCTGTTCCTCATATTGATACGCAGGACACTGAGTATCTCTGATCCCGGGAGTTGGAACTGGGATTATATGACCGTCTGCAGCAGTGGTTACTTCCTTGTATGAGGTAACTCCTGATGGAACACATGTAAATGTCTATTGCTCATTGAGAAATACATACAAAATAGTAGCCCAGAGCTGTATTTCTGTTGTGTTTCTGGTGCTGCTCTTGACATGCCCTACAACACTGTACTTTTTCTGTGCTTTCTGAAGATCAAGTGAGTGCTTCTATGATCGTATTGTGGGCAGTAACCTGCGTTTTAACTTCAATAACGCGCGTGTGAAGCCCAGGTCCACCAATGTCTTTTTTGTCTTTCTCTTATCATGTGCAATTATAACACAGTAAAGAATCAATTAATATTGGAAGATGACATTCAGAGGCTTGCGAAATGCCGAGATTTTAGTGATATTAATGCAATGATTAGAGATTGCCTTGATTCAGGAAATAAGGATGTAAAATGTGTTTTGTGTCGAGATAAGGAACGGTGAGAAAAGAAGTCAGTAGCAGGTGTAGTTGACAAGCTCACTCGCAGTAACCGGAGTGAGAAATAAGACGTACAAGAAAACGTACTGTGTGTGAGTGCTAAAAGATGGCAGTAATCATGAGTGATCTTAATTTCCCCTCTCCCACTCCCGGTTCTATTTTAAAGAATGTTTGGAGAACAATAATCAATAAACTATGTATAGCCCATCGACCAAGACAAGCCATAACTTGGTCATCGATTACTTTACAGGTGACTTAGTTTCCAACTTTTCTTGGAAACCATCTGAACCACACTTTTATTGCGTTTCTTTCCATATTACTATTAATCTGTCTTTTGATTATTCCTAACAAAATGCATGACCTCACACTCACAACATGAAAGTGCAAGATTTCTCCACTCACTCATACTGTCGATATCTTTTTGCTGATGTACACGTCCTCATCAAAATAAGCCCACTCACTCAATGCGTATCGGCAGTAGAACTAGACACATTTCACTCTACCACTTCCTTCAAGTCATTAGGACAGAAAAATCATTGAAGCCCGATGACTGACCATTCTGGATTTCACTAATTATATGTTTTCAACTTAAAAACTGTTCAATAATCCCGATTCGGTGAATTCTTGTGAGTAGACAGTGGACAGTTAGTGCTGAATTATTAGCCAACGCCGTGAACTCTCAGTGTGCAAAAATCTATGACATGGCTCCTAATTGAGTATTTGACAAAAAATCGAAAGGACTATCCCGAACAGCTCCCTTGATCAGCTCCGCTGGTTATGTTAGCAAAGAAATCTGGCAAATTGGCAAGTGTGACTTTCCTTTCAATAAATAATGTTGACTCAGTTTGAGTGCAAACATCTCTTCCGAACGATGTGCTTTTACTCACTTTAAATGGTGTCTAGAATTTTCCAGTTGACAGCAAAGACATTAGAACAGATAGCAGCAATTTAGCCCATCAAGTCAGCGACAGCTTTCAATGATATCTCAGCTTATTTGTATAATCCTCAACTCTACTTTTCAGCCTTATCTCCGTGGACCTTGATTGCGGACTGACTAAATAACTGTCTATCTCACCCTTGAATGCACCCATTCTTGACAGACCTCTGTTGGATGCATTTCCACAGACTTGCTATCCTCCGAAAGAGAGAATAAATTCCTCACGTCAGTCTTACATATTTGACCCATCCGCTGTGATAAGGCCCACTGGTCCCACATCTTCACAGGTGTAAATCAGAGCAGAATAAACACCCGAAGGTCGGTCTTCACTATACAGAACCAGCTCTGAGTATTGGAAACATTCTCATATCTTGACCTCAGATGACACAAACAGACATGAATTGCACATTAAATTTGCCAAAAGCGAATCTTCTTCAAGATCACATAGAATCATAGACTCATAGAGACGCACAGCATGGAAACAGACACTTCGGTCCAACCTGTCCATGCCGACCAGATATCCCAACCCAATCTAGTCACACCTGCCAGCACCCGGCCCATATCCCTCCAAACCCTTTCCATTAATTTGCCCATCAAAATGCCTCTTAAATGTTGCAATTGTACCTGCCTCCACCACATCCTCTGGCAGTTCATTCCATACACGTATCATCCTCTGCGTGAAAACATTGCTCCATAGGTCTCTTTTATATCTTTCACCTCTAACCCGAAACCTATGCCCTCTAGTTCTTGACTCCTCGACACCAGTAAAAAGGCTTTGTCTATTAATCCTATCCATGCCCCTCATAATTTTGTAAACCACGAGAAGGTCACCCCTCAGCCTCCGACTCAGCAGGAAAAGTAGCCCCAGCCTCTTCAGCCTCTCCCTGAAGCTCAGAACCTTCAACCCTGGTAACATCCTTGTAAATCCATTCTGAACCCTTTCAATATTCACAACATCTTTCCGATCGGAAGGTGAACAAAATTGCACGCAATATTCCAACAGTGGCTTAAGCAATGTCCTGCACAGCCGCCAACATGACCTCCCAACTCCTGTACTCGGTACTCAGACCAATAATGGAAAGCATACCAGACGCCTTGTTCACTATTCTACCTACCTGCGACTCCACTTTCAAGGAGCTCCGAACCTGCATTCGAAGGTTTCCTTGTTCAGCAACACTCTCAAGGATCTTACCATTAATGGCATAAGTCCTGCTAAGATTTGCTTTCCCAAAATGCAGCACCTCGCATTTATCTCAATTAAATTCCTGCTGCCACTTCTCAGCCCATTGACCCATCTGGTACAGATCCTGTTGTAATCTGAGGTAACCCTCAGTAACTCAGCTGGCGATGAAAGCACTGGACCAACACAACAACGTTTTTATTTTCTCGATCCATTGCTATGTTTACTAATCTCTCTGCACATGAAAATGGATCCTTCCCATCCACTTTAATGGATTAAATTCCCTCCAGTGTGGCCCTTCGGCCCTACCAGTCCACACCGACCCTCTGAAGATTAACACACCCAGACTCATTTCCCTGTGAGAAATGCACCAAACACTATGGGCAATTTACCACGGCAAATTCACCTGACGAACACATGTTTGGACTATGGAAGGAAACCCACGCAGACAGGGGGAGAATATGCAAACAGCACACAGACAGTGGCCCGACGTTGGAAGCAAACCTGGGACATGGTGATGCGAGGCAGCAGTGCTAACTGCTGAGCCACAATTATCTCTCATCAACGCGTGTAATTCAACTTGATCTCCCAGCATCCTACTCCGTTCTGAACCAAGAGAGGGGGACAGCGAATACTGGGGTCAGGCTGTGGACAGGGCAAGCCAAATACTGGTGTTTCAGGTTGGAAACATTCATTTCATAAGATGTATTAAGCACGGGAGTTAAATGTGTAGTCGTGTCCGAGTGGGAAAGGTGATGGGTGAGATATCCATTGGGACTTCCCCACGCAGTTTCGAATTCTGCTGACTACGTTTTCAATTATTTTCAAAAGGACGATTTCGTGCTCAAACTTGAAAAAAGAACAATCTCAACAAACCATGCCAGTTGTTCGATTTGATTTTGTAACCTCGAGTTCTTAATCAGAACCGTGCCACTATCAAAACCTTGACCGTTTCTCTTTCCACGGATACTGCTGGACGCATCGAGTTTCAGTAGTATCCTCTGAATGTACTGTGCAAAAGTGCAACTTTAAATTCGGTTCCGTTAATCACAGTCCTCCATGTACTGACCCTGGACGGTGGCAAGTTTTCTTCCTGTTTGTCAAAGAGCCCATCCACACCGCTTCCTCCCACATCAAGATAAACAGCCGCAGGAAATCTCTGGTTCACTTTCTTCGCTCCAACGTGAAACTTACCAGCCTCTGGACTCTCCCCTGATAAAGGGAATTCTCATACCCGGACATGGCGCAAGACAGCGGATAGCGAAGAGATTTTGGGGAAATATTGACATTTGAGAGCGGAACAATGTTATGGAGGCTAAACATGGAAACCAGCTTTGTGGATCTTCAGAAACTTTTGGGAAGTGGAATCGGAGGGGAATGAGCAAGGGTGAACTGTCAGACTGAGCAGAAACTGTCAAGACAGCTTCCCCCTCTTTAAGGGGACGGGACATTAACTCTGATGTTCTCGGGCCACGAACTGATCTGAGACATTGAAAGATTTCTCGTTTTTGTATATGAGGACTCCAGGACATTGAAAAAGCTCGGGCCAGACAAACACTGAGAGGCTGGAACTCAGACTGTCCCGATTGTGGGAGAGAGGCTTCCCAGTGACATGGGTACGCCTGCATTGAGTGGGATCAGACTCTTCCAAGGTCTCCATATTGAGCGTCCCAGGCTTTATTTTGGAAAAATACATCTGATAGAGGACAGTTGTCATTCTGGGAAGGGAAGACTGAAGTTCAAATTCAGTAACCGCCTACTTTGGAGGATCGTGTGATGTGCTGGATTGCATGTGTCAGCACATTAGTCTGCTGAATGAAAGATAGCTGATTCAAGAGCCCTCCAGGCGACAGCGATTGCTGCCCTTAATGCATCTGTTTGCTTTGCTGCACTGTTTCGGTTTCTACTGAGGTCAACAGGTATTCTCCAAATGGAAACATTATCGTGTGACGAACCACAATGACATTTCCGCATTGCTGTCAAGATTAATGTCAAGAACTGTGAATTGTGGGAATCTGAAACCAAAAAGTTTCTGCTGCAGAAACGAGCCAATTTGGGAGTACCTGTGGGAGAAAACACAGCGCTGATGATGTTCTGAAACATTGCCTCTTAATGTCCCTCCAGAAATGCTGCTGGACCTGCTGAGGTTCTCTTGCAAGTTCTGTTTTTATTTTAACTGAATGCCCATTTCATCCATCAGGATGATGCAGCCAGCCTCACCACGCACCGAAATTTTACACGTTTGGAAGCTGCGAAATGATTGGATTCAAACAAACCCAATAATGATTTACTCTTCCTCAGCTCCACAAGGAAAGAGACCTGGGAAGTGAATTGCACAGTGTCGTCCTGTCGTCCTGGATGAGTGGTTAAGGCAATAGAATTAAAATTCTTATGGCTTTCACCATGCAGTCTCGAATCCTACTGATGGTGATGGAGAAATGCCAATAATTGCGAAGGGAAATTGCTCCCTGACTTCGACTGGAAGAGTCAGCTTAAAAACAATAACGGGCAAATTGGGCATGGTGGGAATCTGCAACCCACTGCCTGTCAGGGTGCTGCAAGCAGAAATTTCTAGAGAAATTTGAGACGCATTGAGGTGTACACTTCTACCACCAACTGCGTTTGAAGCTGTGAGCCAACTGTTGGAAAATGAGACGAGAACAGTCAGGGACTTGTGTTCGACTGGTGCAAACTTGTTCAGCCGAAGTACATTTTCTGTGCTGCAGAAATCTTTGACATGCTGCGGTGAGGTGGTCGGAGAAACTGGCGGATGTGAAGCACGTTAAACTGGTCTCATCCTGACATCTCTCCTGCTCTCGGGGGATTTGTCTGTCTGTCCACCTGTGTGGATGAAAACGAGGATGATTTCCTCAGGGCGATTGCCATACAGTGTGACAACGTCAAAGTTCAGTCCTATGATTGTGTCATTTAAAGCACAGGGAGTATCTCATTGAAATTTATCCTGGAAACATCAGAAAATGTAAGGTTAAGTGCCTCATGCTGGAAACTGGGACAAGAGTAGATGAATATCCGGTCTCCCGCACTGCAGATAGGCGGAAAGGCCTTTTCCACGCTGAAAGGAATGGAAGAAAGAACGAAATTGATGTGCAGCTAAAATAATAACAAATGAGAAAATAAAAGGGGATTCATTCAGGAAACATGCAGCGCCATATTTCAATTTCCCTGGACGTCTAGTGGTTCGGATTCAGTACTCTTACTGCTGTGGCAATGGCAGATTTCCTCTGACCGGTTATCTTGTTGACCACCTTCCCAAAGCAGGGAATATTGTATGGTGCTGGCAATTGATGGAGTTTTGTCACAAACACGATTCAGACTGGCGTAAAACAAATAAGTGCGAATCCTGGAAATCTGAATCCAGAACAGGAATTGACAGACAAATTCAGCCGGCCTGACAGCACCCGTGGAGACAAAGAGATTTAATGTTTCATATCGACAGAATCAGGTTACTTGTGCATTTTATTGTTTTAATTCCTGGGTAATTGCCAGCTTCACTTCACGAATCACCATACATATCAGAATCTCTCATTAGCTGACATGTGTCATCTGTAAAATGAAAAATGTGATATCGGCTGTAACGCTGTTGCTGTTCTCCTGAGTTGCTGAAAGGCTGGCCTTACTCATTACCTTTATCTTGTCCTTTCTGTCCATGAGCAACAACGTTGAATGGAGAGCTTCTGTTTTCAGTGTCTACCTTCGTATGCTTATCTATTTGTCTCCCTTTGTCTCTCTGTACCATCTCACTCCCTTCTACATTCTCCCACTCTCTGTCTGTCAATATCCCTCAATTTCTATTCCTACTCTTGGAAAAGTCTGAAATTCGGTGACAGTTTGAGAGTATACCTGTTTCGTGGCTTTCTCCGCCTCCCCCCCAACCCGCCCCACCCCCAACCCGCCCCGGCCAGAGTGTGTAGAACTGGGCTCACAGTCTCCAGGTAATATCTTTTTCACTTAGGTCTGAGGTCAGGTGATATTTCTTCACTCAAAATATTGTAGTTATAATTCCTAACCGACCAGATGAAAATCAGTTTCTCTCCAATTATAGGATTTCAATGACGTCATTGCAGTTTGCCTAAAATTAATGAATGGCGACAGCAGACAATGAGAGCTGTCATCTCGCAATGGATGCGTTATTCCCACAACATTTCCTGGCAAGTCTGCAGTGTCTCCTGCTTCACTTCATTATTTAAAAAAAGACTTGCTGTGACAGCGAGAGACTAAACGTAGAAGCGATGGAGAGATCATTATTGAGCAGAGTACAGAATCTCGCCGTTGGATGAGCAGGATAGAACATTGACTAATGGGTCCACAGCAGGCGGCAGGGCTTGGTCTCACCAAATAACAACGGGCTGAGCTCAAACACAAGAAGCATGCTGAGCCCTCACTGTCGCGATATTGGATCAACAACACGGCTTCTACAATAAGTTTATGCAATGGACTTTCAATGTACGGAATACTTCAGAGCATTTGACACCATACTCGCCTGGTTATTACCAGATGCTTTAACTGACGAAGCCACATATGGTGTTCTTCGAATCCGTTTGTGCATTTAATTAACTATTCATCACAGTAACTCGGACTTCCTTGCAGTAATAAAGCTGCTCGATGAGAATATATATCAACCTGCGCTTATGCAGGAAAGAACAGTTCACAGCTGGTCTTCCTTCACTGAAAATACACCGAAAGGGTAATCTCTTCTTGCTTTGCTTTCAAACTATTGCCTTCCCCTCTGTAATCTGACAGGATAAAGGAGATGCGTTCATCCTCTCGGGGCCGATAAACCGCGCGAATATGCACAGAGGGAATCTCATACCAAAAGATCAGGGTAATTGTGATGAATTTGCCAGGAGTGGTGTGTGAGTCGGTGTTAACAGTGGGTAGTAAGGGCTAACTCATTAGCACTGACGTTGAGCCTTGCACCAACAGCATCAAACTCAAGTCTTGCCTCACGTCTCCCAGTCATCATTGACTTTCAGTTTATCCTACTCCCCCTTCGAAACTTCTCACTTGTTCCCGAATACTTTCGGGTTTCCACTTCGAAATTGAAGCCGTTTGAAACGAATTTCTGGAGTATGCACGCCACTCTTTGAGATCAGCTTCACTGCCCATCCATAATTACTCCAGAGCTTCAGATAGTAAGTTACTTTACAGTATCGTGGAAGTACTCAGAACAGAGATGCATCCATGATGTCGCTCGGGAGGGAGTTCCGAGAATTAAAACAAACGACATTGAAGGAACAGTGAGATAGTTTCAGCTGAGAAAGGCGAGATTCTTAGAGGCGATTTGCGGTGAGAGGTGTCTCGTGTATCTGCTGCAATGATCCTTCCAGTTGGATGCAATCAATCACTGGATTGATTCTGGCAGATCCGCGTCTGTGCTCTGTGTGGAAGCAGGAAATAGTTTTCATTCAGATAAACCAAAAGAAGAGAAATAAATCTTTATTTCCTGAATGCGAATTGGATCCAGGTCTGTGCGATTCAAACTCAGACTTTGAAGCAGGGACTCCACTGATGCTGGCAATAACCCTTGAACTACCCTGTCCAAACTTTTGTGCCTATTATCATTCACCCCAGTCCTTGCCGTGAGTGGTGAAGGAGCTAACTAATCCCTCGGAGAAAAGCAATTGGGGCAAGAGACCCATATATCTGTCCCGCAGCGGGTATTGCTTTGCTCCGAACAGTCCAGGTTTGCTGTGTGGTACTGAAACCGTGTTCGATCACACACAGACGCGGTGTAACAGCTGCCAGCAGATGTGGAGAAGGTTGGGGCGGATTCAGACCCATTCTGGGAAATAGACTGGATCCGGAATTCAGGGGAGCTTATTGTCAGAGACAGAAGGCTGGAGAATTGGGTTGGGAAAGATATCAGCCATGGTCGAATGGTCGGGCAGACTAGATGGGCTGAAAGCTCTAACTGCCCACCGATACCTTCTGATCCCTGGCCATCCGGAATCTAAGGAAATAGAAAGAGAGTTATTTTTTCAGTTCGAAGTCCTCCGGTCATAACTGGGTGAGGTGAGAGATGGAACACGTCTGATGTAAGTTTAGAGACTGGGAAAATGTTTGGAGACGAAGTAATAAAAGAGGATCTGAGTATAAAGTTGGAAGTCACTGAGACATTCAATAAAAAGGAAGGGTGCGTAAGGCAGAGGGAGATGGACATGGACAAAGAAGTGTCACTGGTCTTGAAGTCTTAACTCTATTTTCTTTTCCAAGATTCTACCAGACCTGCTGAGATTTTCCCGCAATTTCTTTTGTTGGTACTGAAACAGAAGATGGGAGGGATTTCCTGGATCAACCAGCTCTCTGTTCTGTGGGCGTTTGAATTCCCCGTTCGACAAGATCACATCTCAGCCACACGAAAACCTCACTATCCTGCCCCACCCCACCACTGTTACTGACAATAAACTGTTCATTACGTAAACCCACGTGCACGCAACAGCATCATTTTCCGAGTGAATTGGGAAAAGTTTAGGGAGAGTTCCGTTCGGTTTCATTCAGATCATTCTAATTCAGTTACTTTTGTTTCAGCACTATTTGACATGGAGCCGTCACTGTCAATCCCCCGAGCATGTGGCCATTTGCATTCCACAGCCCTGGATATTTTGGTTGGTGCATGGTTGGAATGGAACCTCACGTTTTGAAAGGGACATTGTTTATCGTATATTCGGCTGAATTGATAAACATGTCTCTGGTACCTCCGTACAGTGGAAACGATTTTCACTCAGAAACCAATACACGATCAAAAACAGTGGTAGCAATGTGTCAACAAAATCTGCAACAGCGAGCGAATGCGCTCTTGTGTGGGGTTGCAACATTGCAAATTGAATGGAGAGCTGTGAACCTATTAACAGATAAAAATGCCCCTACATGAAACTGCATCTGCCAAGACTTCTCCACTCACTCATTCTATCGATACCTGTTTGCAAAATTCCACATCGTTATCACAATATGTTCACCCACCTATTGTGTAGCGGCAGCATTTCACTCTGCCACTTCCTCCAAGTCATTCAGTCAGAGAAAACATTAAATCCGATGACTGAACAATTGGGATTTCACTAAATATATCTTTCCAAGTTGAAAACTGCTCATTAATCTTGATTCGGTGATTTCTGTTAAATAGACAACGGACAGACAATGCTGCTTTATTATCCAACACCGAGAAATCCTTTCTTGTGCAATGGACATTTACATAGCCCCTTATTGATTGCTTGCTAAAATTCAAATTAACTTTACGGAGCATCGTCCTTCACCAAGTCTGCAGGTCATGCTAACACAGGAATCTGTCAGATTGTCATCGTGTGATTTTCCTTTCAAAAATGATGTTGACTCAGTTTGACTGTAATCTTCTCTTCTAAACTTTCTGCTTTTCTTAATTTGCAACGGTGGTTCACATTTTCGAAATGACACAAAGACATTTGAGCAGATGGAAGCAATTTAACCCATCACGTCAGCGACAAGTTTCAATGAGTTCACAGCTGATTTGGTTAATCCTCAAATCCCCTTTCTGCCTCATCTCTGTGGCCCTCGATTCCCGAAGTGACCAAATGCCTGTCTTTCTCAGCCTTGCATGAATGCAGACTTGACAACCCTCTGTTGAAAACAACTTCACAGATTTGCTACCCTCTGAAAGAGAAAATATCCTCCACACCTATGTCTTACATAATTGGCTCCTTCCGCTGTGAGGAGGCCTTCTGGTGCCACATTATCCCAGATGTATATCAGAGCAGAAAAAAAACCCTCAAGGTCGGTCTGCACTGTCCAGTACCAGCTCTGAGAGTTTGCAGCATTGTCTTTTTTGACTTTTGAATGAACAAATAGACCTGAATCTTCTTCAAACACACTTCATTGGCTGTAATTTCGCTGGCAGTGTAGTTCGCTAGAAAGTCGAGTGCTTGATCACAAGTATATCCCTTTCAAAATGTCATCTCTGTTTCTCTTTCCACAGTTACCGCTAGATCCATCGGTCTTCTGGACTATTCTGTGAATTTACTGTGTATAAGTGCTGCATTTCATTAAATTCCTTCAATCACAGTCCTCTGGACACTGACCCTGTTCAGTGACAATACATCCTCCTGCTCGTCAATGTGCCAATCCCCACCGCTCCCTCCCCCATCAAGATAAACAGCTGCAGAACAGGACCTCTCCATCTCCATTAATGACGACCGATTTGCCACTGACATTTTTTACAAACCCACCGACTCCCACAGCTACCTGGATAACACCTCTTCCCACCCTAACTCTTGCAAAAATGCCATCCCGTATTCCCAATTCCTCCGCCTCCGGCGGATCTGCTCCCAGGAGGACCAGTTCCACCACAGAACCCACCAGATGGCCTCCTTCTTTAGAGACCGCAATTTCCCTTCCCACGTGGTTAAAGATGCCCTCCAACGCATCTCGTCCACATCCCGCACCTCCGCACTCAGACCCCACTCCTCCAACCATAACAAGGACAGAACGCCCCTGGTGCTCACCTTCCACTCTACCGACCTTTGCATAAACCAAATCATCCTCCGACATTTCCGCCACCTCAAAACAGACCCCTCCACCAGGGATATATTTCCCTCCCCACCCCTTTCCACCTTCCGCAAAGACTGTTCCCTCCGTGACTACCTGGTCAGGTCCACACACCGCTACAACCCACCCTCCCATCCTGGCACTTTCCCCTGCCACCGCAGGAACTGTAAATCCTTCGCCCACACCTCCTCCCTCACCTCTGTCCAAGGCCCTAAAGGAGCCTTCCACATCCATCAAAGTTTTACTTGCACATCCACTAATATCATTTATTGTATCCGTTGCTCCCGATGTGGTCTCCTCTACATTGGGGATACTGGGCGCCTCCTCGCAGAGCCCCTAAGGGAACATCTCTGGGACACCCGCACCAATCAACCACACCGCTCCGTGGCCCAACATTTCAACTCCCCTTCCCTCTCTGCCGAGGACATGGAGGTCCTGGGCCTCCTTCACCGCCGCTCCCTCACCACCAGACGCCTGAAGGAAAAACGCCTCATCTTCCGCCTTGGAACACTTCAACCCCAGGGCATCAATATGGACTTCAACAGTTTCCTCATTTCCCCTTCCCTCACCTCACCCTAGTTCTAAACTTCCAGCTCAGCACTGTCCCTATGACTTGTCCGGACTTGTCCTACCTGCCTATTTCCTTTTCCACCTATCCACTCCACCCTCTCCCCCGTGACCTATCACCTTCATCCCCTCCCCCACTCACCCATTGTACTCTATGCTACTTTCTCCCCACACCCACCCTCCTCTAGCTTATCTCTCCACACTTCAGGCTCACTGCCTTTATTCCTGATGAAAGGCTGTTGCCCGAAACGTCTATTTCGGAATTCCTTGGAAGCTGCCTGAACTGCTGTGCTCTTCCAGCACCACTAATCCAGAATCTGGTTTCCAGCATCTGCAGTCATTGTTTTTACCATTTTCAGTTAATTGTCTTGGCTGCAAAGAAAACCTCGGGAATCTCTCCAAATGCCAGGAAATCTCGACCCTGGACATGGTGCAAGGCAGAGGATTGTTAAAGAGATTTTGGGAAAATATTTTCAATTGGCAGATGGAGAAAATGTTAAAAGGCAAACCAAATAACCCAGTTTCCAACATTGTGTATCTTCAGAAACTCTGTGAGATTTGAAATCCATGGAGAATGAAGAAGGGTGAACTGCCCGAATGAGCAGAGACAGTCAAGACAGCTTCCCCTTCTTTAAGAGGACAGACCATTAACTTTCATGTTCTCGGGACATGAACTGATCTAAGATATTGAAATAATTCTCGTTCCTCTACATGTCAAATACCAACCTCATCTTGAATCCGGAACAATGAAAAAACTCGGGACCACACAAGGGCATGGGAGGCTCGAAGGGAGATGGTCCCAGTTCGAGGAGAGTTGGTGCTCAGTGACATGGGTGTGTCTGTCGTGGATGGGATAAGACTGTTCCCATGCCTCCATAATGAATGTTTCAGACTTTATTTTGGAAAAATAAAACTGATAAGAGGACACATCTCGGTCTGGGAAGGACAGACTGAAGCCCGTCACAACCTGCTTTACATGTTCGGACATGGTTTTAGGTTGGAAGTTTCAGCGTATTAGACCGTTAAATGAAAGGCTGGTGGTTCAAGACCTCCAAAGGCGACAGCGATCGTTGTTGTTAAAGCATCTGTTTTCTCTGCTGCAGTGTTTCTTGTTTCTAATTGGGGCAGGAAAACGTTCCTCAAACGGAAAATTCCCGTGTGAAGAACCACAAAGAACTTTTTGCAATGGTTTAGAGGTTAATGTAATGTACTGTGGACTCTGGGAATCTGAAACACAATCAGAAACTGCTGACAAAACTATCTGGTTTGGCAGTACCTGAGGGAGATTATTGAGTTCTGATGAAGTTGTTAAATATTGTCCACGATTCTCTCTGCATGGATGCTGCCAGACCAGCTGAGTTTTGTCGTGGAAAAAGTATAGAGAATCACCAGGAGACGTAGAGAATTCTTCAAGAAGTCGGTCTGTTATTTGCAAACGAAAAACCGTGACACCGAGAAAGCAGATTCTCGAATGCTCTCGAACTTCATTGTCCATGGTTTTTAATAAATTTTTCCCATGCTTTGTTTGCTGATCAGCATGTCTAAATATATTAATCAAAGTACCTCACACTCGCTACACAATAAACCAGTGATGTTAGTTCCCATCATCTCTTTAATTGTTCATTCTACTTAACGTTATTCTCATGTGACGGTTAGTTATTTAATGTCAGCTTTCGCAACAATGGGCTTTCATTCCAGACCCTACTTCATATTTTCCCGATGCCATAATTAGTTATTTATTGTCAATAATCTCAATCAGGCTGACTCTATTAACTATTAATTTGATATTTAATGTCATGTTCCAAATATATATGTTCCCAATCGAGTCATAATGATGCTTAACAGGAAGTCTAACTTTACTAACTGTAATCTAATCTCACCAACGAGACCTTTCAGCGTCAACCTTTCTTTGCTAATTGGTGTGAGAGAATTCCACTATTCTTATCTCATCCTGCATTCTACAGACCCCTTGCAACAGATCGCCAGTGGGGTTCATGCTTTAAGCCGTCCCTTGCTTTCATGCTTTAAACCTTCCCTTACTTTCATGCTCTTTATTTTCTATAATAACATTTTGTCATTCTGACCAATGGCAGTCATTCCTGGCACTGGATATACTGACGGTGAAGGGTCAGTGATCAGAGCGGACTGTCCCTGTAGTTCTGTTACCGACTCTCCACCTCCCGCTCTGTTAGTAACCTCTCAGTCTCCTGGGAATTGCATTGTTCCCAATTTTGCCGGATTCCAGGCCTTTAACCTTGGCTGAGCAGACAATCGATGGTCTGAGGAATATCATTCGCAAACGTCTCATGTCCGAGGTAATAACAATTAATAACGATGTCTGTGCATCCTCCTCATAATCTGTGAAAATCATTGTTGCGGACTGTAGGAACATTTATTGACCGAAATTGAGGAGGTTTTGAACCAGATCAAACTCCTATTAATTAAGAAGATGGTCCAGATCCCTTTTTCTTTTCTCCTGAAGGCAAATGTACGGCAATGCAATTCAATTGGTGAAACTTCCAGGCTTGAACCGAAATACAATTTACTTTCACTATCGTTGTAACAGAAACAAAAAACAAAGTGTGGACTAACCCAACTCTATTGGAAAACTGAACGAAATGAAACATCATTTAACTACGAAACAGTCAATGTTAGAATATAGTAACATTGTATAAACCATACAAAACTGGTCGTCCTGCTACCGGAATGATATTGTGAAACTTGAACGGATGAGGAAAAGTTATAATGTGATGTTTGTAATTCTTAAGCTTCCAAATGATTTTGAGGGGCGGACGTATTTTAACCTTGAAGAAATTTGACGCATTTAAACCTCCTTCCTGTCCATGATAGAAGCTGTTGGATCTGTTCCGAATTTCCAGGGGCTTCTGTAATTTTTTAAGGTTTCTGACGATAGCAATCTCTGACTTTTCCAACAAAACAAAACGAACCTTATGTTGCGAACAATATTCAAATAAGCAATGGGCAGGAGAGAGGAAAGCTTTCGAGCAACACTGCCCGGATTGTCTCGGCAATTAACAGGAACCATCGCCATGAAAACCCGAAAGCAACCTGACAAATCCATTTCGCCACAGAATGCAACGTTGGTGCTCAACACTTTTCCTTGTAAAACCACAGGAAAAGCCACAACACTGCGATGGCTGGGAATCGAACCCAAGTCAACTGCTTAGAAGGCAGCTATGCTCGCCACTACACCACCACCGCGCGAGCTGCTAAATTATCCCTTTTCCCAAACACACATAACAAGGCCGTAATCATCACCAACTGAACTGGGGCTGAAAGCAAAACTCGAAATTGCTTGTAAAACGTCAACAGGTCTGAAAACACCAGAATCAGAAGCCTTCAGCCCTTAAGAACAATCACTGGATCCAAAAGGTTCACTCCCCACAAATGCTGCCGGACCTGCTGAGTTTCCCAGCAATTTCTGTGCTGTCTCTTAGATCTGTTACATCCGCAGTTCTTTGTCAGATAGAAAACAAACGTTGACCGATTGAAGGGGATATTTGATTAGGTGATAGTCCACTTCATCCACAGAGATAGATGGGATGGAGCATAGGATCATAAAATTCTTACAGTGTAGAAACAGGCTATTCGGCTCATCATGCATCCCACCAAGTCACACCTAAGTGTAACCCCACATTTCTCATGGCTAACCATATAACCAACACTCACCTGGACACTATTGACTATTGAGCATTTGCAAATCCACCCTAGCCTGCGCATCTTTGGACTGTGCGAGGAAACTGGAGCACCCGGAGGAAACTCACGCAGACACGGGGAGAATGTGCAAACTCCACACAGACAGTCTTCAATCAGACATGGATCTGGGTAATTGGAGAGGTTTCAAGAGGGAGTAGGACTGGTTTGTGAATGATGGGCCGAAAGCCTGATCTCAGTGCTGTAAAGGCTCTACAGTAACATGATTCCCTACATCCAGCATTCAACACAGTTTTCATTTTGTTTTAATCCGTCCTGTTATTGACATTATTCTGAGTGAAATGTACAGAGAGCGGTTGTTTGCGCATTCACACAGATCTCTGTTGTGATGGGTCAGGAGCAACGTACAAAGTAACAACTGGCAGAGGGAGAATTGAATTCCCCCTCCGAATCTGCCGAGGACATGCAGGACCTGGAACTTCTCTACCACCACTCACTCACCACCCGCCGCCTGGTGGACGAACGCCTGATCTTCCTCCTCTGGAGCCTCCAACCCGAGGGCATAAATGTGGCCTTTACCATTTGCCTGATTTCCTCCTCCGACCACCTTATCCCAGTTCCATCCTGCCAGCTCGGCACCATTCTCATGGCCTGTCCTACCTGCCAATCTTCCTTCCCATCTATCCGCTCCACCGTCCTCTCCGACCAATCACCTTTACCCCCACCTCCATCCATCAATTGCGTTCTCAGCTCACGTCTCCGCAGCCCCACTCCCTCCCATTTATCTGTCCACACTGGACGCTCCCAGCCTCATTCCAGATGATGGTGTTTTGCCCGAAATATCGTCTCTCCTGCTCCTCGGATGCTACCTGACCTGCTGTGCTTTTCCTGTATTACTCTAATCTTGACACTGATCTCCGGCATCTGCTGTCCTCACTTTCAACTCACATGACTGAATTCCTGCCCCTTACAGTTAGAATTGGGTATCGTGTTTTCATCATGAATTTCATTATGTTTAATATATTTTATTTTAAAAATCATCACAATATCTTGATGCACTCATGAGCATGTAATGCATTTGGACAGAACAATGCCTCCTTTCTCTGTGAACAAACAGAATTAAAGGAGTCAGTTTGGAGAATGTTTCCTCTCACAGAAACAGGAATCGGGAGTTATAATTCTCGCTGAAATAAACACAGGCCATTCAGAGGAATCTGATAAGGTCATGCAACATCTGTCGAGAGAAGGGAAAGGTTAGCTCATGTGTTATGAGAGTAGGGGAATCCAGCAGAGCGGTAGGAAGTTAGAAAAGTAATAATTACAGAACAATTGGAATGAGGGTAACGCCGAAGAAAGAATGAGAGGTCGTTGCAGCCTGTTTAAAATGTTCAGTCTGTTCTAGTAGTCAATGCAATCAAAGCTAGACTTAGATTTCATCTCCAGTTTCCTGTGCAATCCACGTATCCCGTGACTCCCTGAGAAACCAGCAATCTGTGTCTCCCAATCTGAAATGCACTCAGTGAGGGTGCATCAGCAATCGTCAGGGACAGAGAATATTAAAGACTCAGAGGCCTTAGAGTTAATCACTCTCTCCTCATTTCATTCCCAAATAACCTGCTCCCTTACCCTGAGAGTGTGTCAATAATAACCAAAAGATCTGTAAATGGTGTAACTTTAACACTGACTTCTCTTCACAGATTCTGTCAGACCTGCTGAGATTTTCCGCAACTCCTGAGACTGTGTTATCGTATTTCAGATACCCAGACCCACAGGATCAGTTTCTCACCATCTCCCCTCTGAAGCCTGTTCAGAATTTGATACATTCAAATGAAATCGTATTTCAATTTTCTGGAATATGATCACAATTTATTCAAAAGCTCAGCATTGGAGCACGTGGGTTCCAAATAGTGACCTTTATTTTGTGATTCATTAATGTGTTTGGCTCATTGCCTCTGGGTTACCACGGATTACTCAGATATAATTGTTCTGGCGAAGTTGACGATGAGTTAGCTTCTTGAACTGCTGCCATTCATTTTATCCAAATAAACCCATAATGATGCAAGGGAGGGAGTTCCAGGATTTCCAACCAATGGCACTTGTGGAACTGGGACGTTTCTCCAAGCCAGGGTGGCGGGTGGCTTGATGTGGAATTGTCAACTGTTGTCCCATGTATCTGCTGTGCTCAGTGCTCCACGCGATAATGCCGTGGTTCTGGAAGCTGCTCTGAGAGGAACTTTGGGGAATTTCTACAGTGCATCTTGTCAGTGGTATATTCCACTGATACTGAGTGTGGATGGCGGAGACAGAGAATGTTTGTGACTGTGGTACTGAGCGAGCTGCACTGCAAGGTAATTCTACACAATGATGGAGAACATAACTACTTGTCATCATCATCAATCCTTTTCACAGCTGGACATCCAGTGATTACACAGATGTGGTGTACAAGTCTGTTAGTTGCTCAAATGACCATGATCTTTTATCTAGATTTACCTTTTCACGGATATTATGCTGAGAGACCTCACGCGACTGTTCCACTTTCTCATCAACATTTCATCTGTAAAAACTGGGAACGAGCTGATGGGACACAGATTGTGCTGCAGATGGTTAGACACAGCGCAGTGTCTGTTTGGCTTTATGCATGTGTTTCTCTGAATGTGTGTGTGCATTATCGTGAGTTCCTGTCTCTGTGATTCTGTGTGTGTCTACCCATCTAGCTCTGCCTGAATATCTGTGCTTATGTGAGTGTGTTTGCATTTCATTGTGTGTCTTAGTGTGTTTACATATCTCTGTGTCTGTACCTCTGTGCAACGGGCTCTCTGTTATTTTCAGGATGGTTACGATTGAAATGTGGTTTAAACACCAATACATCTGTACCTCGGTGTATTCATCTTGGGCTTGAAGTGATACATTGCTTTTGGTTATGTTTAAACGTGTGTGTGTGTGTGTGCGCGCGCGTTTGTGTGTGTGTGTGTGTTTTGTGCCTGTCTCTGTGTGCGTGTGACAGACGGAAATACGTACAGAGACTCAGACCCAATCACATATGCAGAGAGATGTGCAAAGACACATACAGACAGAAGCACACATATCGACTTAAAGAGACACACGTGCACATATAGTCACACAGACATACACACACAAGCGCACAGATGTTTATGGAGACAGCAAAAGTGATACTATTAGAATTTCTTGTTCCTAAAACTAAATGAGAAATTAATAGATTTTTGGATTGTTTGACTTTACAGGTAATTTGTTCATAATTTTGTCCGGACAGCTGCGCCTTTAACATGTTTTTGAACGAAATAAGAGAAAGGTGGTTTAGTTAGTAGAGTGCGAGGTTAATGTTGAAAGGATGAAAGCAATTTGAATCGATGAACCTATTTTACCATCCCTGCGTTTTCCAGTCTTTTCAAAATGGCCGCTGATGCTTCTGAATTGGGTCGACATGCTGTCTTGTTCCAGGATGATGAATTAGGAATTGAGAACCTGGAGGATATTTCTATTACAATCAATACGGATCATTGGAAAAGTCCTCTTCAATAGGAAAGGGGACTTTGGGATTGCTGTTAGATCTTCAGCACTTCGAAGACCACCCAACAAAGAACAATGAAATACATAATTACACAGATTGTAATCCACTGGTCTTCTTTAAAAGTTTCAAATTAACAATGCAACATATTTTGATGGTGTGGTTTGTTGTAACCATTTTATTACACACATCACTCGAAAACCGAATGTGAATTCAGATATATTGTCCTAAAATACAAATGGTGAAATATATAAAAGCTTTAGGAAATGTGAAGGTTGTATAACATTGCAAGAAGGGAGAAATAATAAATAGACTGCAATTTTTATAAAACTTGTGCATCATGTATTTTGCAAGTAAATGCGTTTTTGAAATGGCATTTTAGTTTTCTCAGGGCGAATACATATAAAAACATTTTTTAAAAAAAGAATTGAGTGTAATTGTGGACTAAAATGTGAAAAGAGCGACCTTATAAACAGATCGAAATTGGAGGATAGCTGCAAGGTTTGATAGCAATTCACCTGATAGTGACCCAATAATTGAAATGTGATTGGAGATGAACGGAGTTATACACAGGTGTAGCCTTTGTTTGTGACAAGGAGCTCATTGATTATTGGCCACGAGCTCACCACTGACAAAGGCTGTCAGCGACCAGCAGCGATGTGATTAGTTCTCAGGCAACGAAACAGCTTGGGACTTTGAACAAGATCCAGGGAAGTCTTCAACTGCTCAGAGGCTCTCTCTGTTCGCGTCAGTGATTGGTGCTTTAATCCTGAAGAAACCTGGTTTATTTTTGTTTCAGCTGTTCCTATGAGCTCTGCCTTTTAATGAGTGTGTTAGAGACTGTTTGTAAGTATTAACCAGTCCTTCTGCATGGTGTAACTCAATGACAGCCTCCAAGATGCACTGTACAAATTTACCAAGGCTCTAAATAAAGTACATTCCAGAGATATGACAACGAAGAAATGGAAGGGCAGGGGAAGCAGATGAATGGGAGGGTTATGACTTGGAGCCAGTAATCAAACCTGGTTCAGTGAAGAGTAGAGGACTTTAATTTATAACGTCAGGAAGTATGGGATACAATGAGATTTGGCGATCTGGATTCAGAATTGGCTGGCTGACAGAAGGCAGAGAGTTGTTGTAGATGGAAAATATTCTGCCTGGAGGACAGTGTTGATTGTAGTTCTTATAAATTACTTGGATGAGGAGGTTGAAGAGTGGGTTAGTAAGTTTGCAGATGGCACTAAGGTTGCAGGCATCGTCGACAGTATAAACGGCTACTTCAGGCTGCAGCGTGACATAGATAGGATGCAGATCTGGGCTGAGACATGGCAGATGGAGTTCAACCTGGATAAACGCGAAGTGATGCATTTTGGAAGGAGGAATACGAATGCTGAATATAAGATTAAATACAGGATCCTTGGCAGTGTGGAGGAGCAGAGGGATCTGGGTGTGCAAGTACATAGATCCCTCAAAGTTGCCACCCAAGTGGATAGGGTTATTAAGAAAGCATATGGAGGTTTGGCTTTCATTAAGGGGGATTGAGGTTAAGAGTTTCGATGTTTTGCTGCAGCTCTACAAGTCCCTGGTGAAACCACTCTTTGAATATTGTCTCTAGTTCTGGTCGCCCTACTATAGAAAAATGCAGAGGCTTCGGAGAAAGCGCAAAGAAGGTTTACCAGGATGCTGCCTGGACTGGAGGGCTTGCCTTATGAAGAAAGTTTGAATAAGCTCGGACGTTTCTCTCTGGGGAGAAGGAGAAAGAGAGGAGACCTGATCAAGGTATAGAAAATAATGTGTGGAATAGATACAATCAATAGGAAGAGACTTTTCCCCCGGACAGGATTGACTGGTATGAGAATTCATAGTTTGAAGATATTAGGAGGAAGGTATAAAGGAGATGTCAGAGGTAGGTTCTTTATGCAGAGAGTTGTGAATGCATGGAATCGGTTGCCAGCTGTGGTCATGGAAGCAGAATCATTGGGGACATTGGTGCGACTCCTGGACATGCACCTGGATAGCAGTGAGTTGAGGAGTGCGTAGGTTAAGTTACTATATTTTACACTAGGATTAGATCTCGTGGGCCAAAGGGCCTGTTCTGTGTTGTACTTTTCTATGTTCTATGTTCTATGAGTATGTACACTTGGTATATCTAAACGTAAGGTGTCAACCTGGTGAAGCTACGACACAGAAATAGTTGCATGCCAGAAACCATAAGAAACAACGGATAGACAAGGCTAATTGACTTTATCACTCACGGATCAGACATAATATCTGCAGTCCTGCCAGCTCCCATCATAAATGATGCGGGACAATATAATAAATCATTTCTTTCACATAAACGACGAGGCTGAGGGATACGAAATAGATCCTTTCGAAATTATGACAGGCATGGAAGTAATGGATAATGGAAGCCTTTTACACAGACCACAGGAGACATAGGTTTAATGTGTTATCGAGCAGACCAGACCCAGATGTATGGTATGCAGATTAATTTTGTTTGTTTTATGATAGCCATACATTCTGAGAAACAGTGAAGAATATTGTGTTGCATTCTCTCCAGTACAAATCATACCTTACATAAGGCCATCAGTTTAATACAGTTTCACAGCTTTTGAACAGGTGCAGAAAAGGATCAACTCTATATGTGACAGGTCCATTAATAAGTTTGATAACAGCACGGAAGAAATTGTTCCTGAATCCATTGGTGCGTATTTTCAAACATGTGCATCTTCTGTCCGGTGGAAGAGGTTGGGAAAGAGCATTGCGGTAGTGGGAGGGGCCTTTGATTGTGTTGGCTGCATTCCTGAAGCAGTGGGAATTCAAGACTGAGTCAATGGAAGGAAATATGATTTGCGTGATGGATTGTGTTAGGTCCATGCATCTCTGCAATTTCTTGCAGTACGGCCAGAACAGTTACCATACGAAACGTCTGGATAGAATGTTTTCTGCAGTGCAATATTAAAATTGATCAGAGTCATTACCAAAATGCTAAATTTTCTTCCCAGTCTGAGGTGGTAGATGCATTGATGTGCTTTCTTGGCTGTAGAGTTGACATGGATTGACTGATTGTTTGTGATATTACTCGGAACTTGAAGCTGTCCATCACCTCCAAATCAGCACCAATGATAGAAAGCAGTGTGTCCTTCAGTCCAATTCCTGAAGTCAATGGCCAGTTCCCTTGTTTTGCTGACATTGATGGAAAGGTTGCTGTCTTTACACCATGTCACGAAGCTCTATTTCCTGTAGGAGAAAGTGAGGACTGCAGATGCTGGAGATCAGAGCTGAAACATGTGTTGCTGGAAAAGCGCAGCAGGTCAGGCAGCATCCAAGGAGCAGAAGAATCGACGTTTCGAGCATAAGCCCTTCTTCATGAATGAGGAAGGTGTGCCAAGCAGGCTAAGGTAAAAGGTAGGGAGGAGGGACTTGGGGGAGGGGCGTTGGGAATGCGTAGGTGGAAGGAGATTAAGGTGAGGGTGATAGGTCAGAGAGAGGGTGGGCGCGGAGAGGTCAGGTCGAAGATTGCAGGTCAAGAAGGCGGTGCTGAGTCGGAGGGTTGGCACTGAGATAATGTGGGGGGAGGGGAAATGAGGAAGCTGGAGATATCTGCATTCATCTCTTGTGGTTGGAGGGTTCCTCGGCGGAAGATGAGGTGCTCTTCCTCCAGGCGTCTCTTGCCATGGTCTGGCGATGGAGAAGGCCAAGGACCTGCATGTCCTTGGCGGAGTGGGAGGGGGAGTTAAAGTGTTCAGCCAAAGGGCGGCTCGGTTGTTTGGTGCGGGTGTCCCAGAGGTGTTCTCTGAAATATTCCGCCAGTAAGCGGCCTGTCTCCCCAATGTAGAGGAGGCCACATCGGGTGCAATGGATGCAGTAAATGTTGTGTGTTGAGGTGCAGGTGACTTTGTAACGGATATGGGAGGATCTCTTGGGGCCTTGGAGGGAAATGAGGGGGAGGTGTGGGCGCACGTTTTGCGTTTCTTGCGTTTGCAGGGGAAGGTGCTGGGAGTGGAGGTTGAGTTCGTGGGGGTTGTGAAACTGACAAGGGAGTCGCGGAGGGAGTCTTTCCAGAACGCTAGTAGAGGAGGGGAGGGAAACATATCCTTGGTGGTGGGGTCTGTTTGGAGGTGGCAGAAATGACGAAGGATGATACGATGTCTTGAGGTTGGTGGGGTGGTAGGTGAGGACCAGTGGGGTTCGGTCCTCGTGGCGATTGGAGGGGCGTGGTTCAAGGTCGGAGGAGCGGGAAGTGGAGGAGATGCGGTGGAGAGCATCGTCAACCACGTCTGAGGGGAAATTACGGTCTTTGAAGAAGGAGGCCATCTGGGTTGTTCGGTATTGGAATTGGTCCATCTGGGAGCAGATGCGGAGGAAGTGAAGGAATTGAGAATATGGGATGGCGCTTTTACAGAGGGCTGGGTGGGAGGAGGTGTAATCTAGGTCGGTTTTGAGACCTACCCACTATCGTGGTGTCATTAGTAAATCTGTAAATGGAGATAGAGCTGAATTTGGCGGGACAGTCACGAGAGGGTAAGAAATATTGAAGGGGGCTGAGTACACAGCCTTGAAGGGCACCAGTATTGCGTGTTATTGAAGAGGAGGAGTTTCCAACTCTCCTCATTCATTGTGATCTGCAGGTCAGAAAGCTAAAGATCCAGTTCTCGATGTGAGGAAAGTCCTAGGACTCAGAAATGTCGATGAGTCTTATTGGCATTAGGGTCTTCAAGGCAGAGCTAAAGCCAATATACGGAAGTCTGATGTAGGTGTCCATGTTATCCAGATGTTCCAGAGATGAGTGAAGTGCCAGAGAGATGGGGTCTGCATGGATATATTACGATTGTGGCGAATTATCGAGGATCTCAGCAATCTGGGAGTTAATGTTTACCATTCCTAATCTCTTAAAGCACTTCATAGATGAGAACGGCCATGATTGTATTAAAAATCGATGCAAGTTCGAGGAGCCGAATTCCAGACTCATGCTCCTATTTCTTGTGTTCATTTGTTCTTTATAGCTCAGAGGGAAACATGTTAACGAATGGTCCTGGCAGACAATGAAGATCCATACACACAAATCCCATTTCTCGGCTATAAGCACATCATCCTGAAGGTTTCAGCAATGCACGGTATTATTGAAATACCCCACAGGTAATATGAATGCTTATGATTGAAACATTCATCCGAGTATTGAGAGTGTGTGAGACTTTACGTTCTTCTGGGTGTATGGTAGCCGACTGTAAAATGAACCTCAGCAGGAACTGCAAAGAGGAGGGTATCAGAGTAAGGAGCACAAGCAGTCCAAGAGCTGCAAATGTTGTTAGGAAGAGGGCAACCTGCACAAGAACTAACCAAGACAGGGGAGGGGGAGCCTGGGAGTGAGGGTGTCAATCCAATATTACCAGAAGTGTTAACGTGATCTTATTAATTGGATCTTATTAATTGATTCGACATCATTGACCTCCGCCTTGGACACAAATCGGTAGAGTTAAAGTGATGACGTCACCAACGAATGAATTAAAATTTAATGAAGAAATGTATCTGACTCTCTCTGTCAGTCTGTCTCTTTTTTTAAAGTGATAAAATACCGCCCTCTGCTGGCCTCCCAGTGTCACTGTACAAGCAGCAGATTTTCTTTTTCTCTCTCGGGGACACTTTGCTCCTGTCCCTGTGCATTCTATTATTTCTGACAGTCTCACAATGCCCTGAATGACGCAAAGGCGCAAGCGGCTGCGCAGTGGCGTCACAAAAAGAATGGCCACAATCAGCGGGAAAAGTCTGACACCGAGGAAGTGAGAGGAGGCAACAGGTGACTCGTGCCAGGGCCGTGAGGTGAGGGAGAGCGATCCCCTCTGGCCGCAACGAGAGGAACCACGAGAGGAACTTTCTGAATGAAAGCAACTAGATATTTTTGGAGAACTATATCGTTTATTCTCATTTCATCATTCCATAACAAGGCCGCACCCACCCCCTGAAATACTTCAATACTATAGTACAGGAAATGTATAAATGTTAGGAACCACAGAACGATGAAAAGGTTTAACATTGTTGCTTGGACAGAATTTCAGCATTGGTCCTGTTTTCTTCCTCGCTCCATTTTCAAATCGAGAAGTTACATTTGTTGCTTCCAAGTTTAAATGAACCTTCTCTGAATTTAATGAAGGAAAACAAAAGAAGTGGGAGAGCAATAGTGATAAGGGGATTGCATTTTTCGGACATCAGGCAGATGTCTGTGACAGTGCAGATGCGACACCAGATGGCACGCTGCCTCCCTGAGTCTGGGATGTCACTGAGTGGCTGAATGACAGTCTGAAAAGGATACGAGCAAATATAAGATGTGGCAATCGTTGGAGCTTTGAAAACAGTGTATTGGAAGCTGTGAGATCAATTGACAACACAGGGTTAAATACAGAGTAAAGTTCCCTCGATGATGCCTAACCAAACATTTTGAAGATATGTATAGTCTGAGAAGTGATAGAGATTTAACTCACTCTCAACTATCACCACAGAAACACACGCGCATACGCGCACGTGAGCGCGGGCACACACACACATTTACGCAGTAATTCTCGATTGTTATCCAAGAGGGTTCCCATTTTGAACGAAAATAGATTTATTCTAGAACTTACTCACAGAGTTCTTTACTTGATTGTTTCTGTTCAGTTTGGATTCTAAAGTAGATTCCTGTTTCGGAACATCCACATGGACAATTTTCCTCAACCCATGTGCTATGTCCTGCTCACAAAAACTGCATTTGATTCCAATACCGTATGTTGTTTGATACAGGAATCTTTCTGTGTCGGGGGAATTGAGTCTTGAGTCCGACCCAGGTGTGTGAATGTCCTGTTTATCTGACATCCAGGATTGGTTAATGAAGCTTCGATGTTTGGAAATCCCGATGTCATTTTTTTTACAGTCCTTTAGTAGAACAGTATTTATTTTCAGTCAAGTACTCCTTTAATCTGGATCTTATTAATTGATTCAACATCATTGTCCACAACCTTGGACACAAATCGGGAGAGGTAAAGTGATGGCGTCACCAAATATTTGGACAGTTTGGCAATTATGACCAGGACTTGGGCCTAGGGAGGTGAAGACGTTTTACTGTGATCGTACAGGAGGTATGGACACCATGAAGCATCTCCAAAATGATAACGGATGAATGTGGCAATTCACAGATATTCTGGGCGAGCAGAGCGAAACATGCAGACACACTGAATAAGGAACAGTGAGTGACAGAAGGATTTTGAAATTTCCAAAAGGCATCTGCTCAAGTCAGTCTTGATCTAAAAACTGAGTATATTATTGGTGAAACTAGTTTACAAGTAAATTGTGAAGTGGAAGTAAGCTGCTGTCAAACAGATCGATGTAGCGATGGTAAGTGAATGGGCAAAGCCCTGTCCATTACAATATAAAGTGGAGACTGTCAGGGAAAATCGACAGAGACTTTAGTTTAAATGAGGAGATGTTCTAGGACTCTGACGTAGAAAGGGATTTGTGTGTACTGGGATATTAAAACACATTGAGTTATTTTGCAGGGGCAGCAAGGTATTAGCAAGGCAAAGGGATGAAGTTTTCGTTTGTTCATCGGACGTGGGCATCACTGGCTGGGCTCAGCATTTATCCCTCATTCCCATCAGCCCTGGAGGAGATAGTAGTGAACTGCCTGATTGAACTGATGTACTCCATAAAACTTTACTTTTGGAGAAACTGAATATCGCAGAATTAAAATGCCGCTTTTATATTTCCAGTCCCAATTTTAAACTTAACTGTTTGGGTGGCACAGTGACTCAATGGTTAGCATTGCTGCCTCAGAGTTCCAGGTACTCGTGTTTGATTCAAGTATCGTGCGACTGTAAATGGAGTTTGTAAGTTCTCCCCGTGTTTGCGTGGGATTCTTTCGGATGGTCTGGTTTGCTTCGAAATGTGCGGGTTAAGTAATATTGGCCATGCTAAATTGCCCACAGTGATCAGACATGTGAAGGTTAGGTGCATTAGTCCGGGAAATGTACAGAGATAGGGCAGGGGCATTTCACACCGCTGGGATTATATATTCATTTACTCTAGTCTGAGTGAGAGACTGAAATTCCATGTGTTGTCAGCAAGCTTATGTACAACAGAACAAAGTCTCTAAGCTAATTGAGGGGAGCAATTCGTAGAACAGGGAGAGAATAGGGAAAAAACAAATTGCTGATAAAAGCTCTGCAGTTTTGGCAACATCTGAACAGAGAAACCAGAGTTACCACGTCGTATCTGGTCACCGTTTATCTGAGCCAGATCTGAAACTTTAACGCTGATTTCTCTTCAAAGATGCTGCCAGACCTGCTGAGATTTTTCAGTAACTTTTGGTTTTCTTTCCGATTGACAACATCTGCAGTTCTGTCAGATTGTATTTAGGTAGTGAATGGGGTTAAGTTCAGAGTAAAGCTGTTTCTGCACTTCAGCTTTTCTAACTCCCAGACCATGTTCACCGTGGAATTAGATAATGACGAAGTCAACCCCTATCCCCACACTGTCCCTATCAAATGCACTTAGCATAGTTATATCACTGGCTTACAGCAGAGTACATTTCCCTGTACACTTTCTCCAACTAAACCTCCTAGGGTCCGGGAAAAATAGGGTTGCATACAATGTACAGATATGTCCACAAACACTCCCGTGTCAGGGGAAGCTCTGTGTTAGATTACAGAGTAAATATGCCTCTACAGTATCTATCACAAACTCGTACATAGCTCATACGCACAGACACACTGTCATGCGGTCACACATGTTCAGTCACACGCACAGTAGAGCATTGCAAACTCCCGATCTCAGAATCTCACACTCGAACACAACCTCTCACTAAGCCAATCTCAGCCACCAACTCTCAGTCAATCAGTCACAGACACCTCAAAGCCACAGTAGCTCATTCACATACACAGTTACTCTTTCACAAATGTATACTAATGATGCACAATCCGAGACGCTTGCTTAATGGTAAATCAATTTCTTTATTTTTAGAGAACACAAAATTTGAAGGCAAATTACGTCAGGCTGGTCCTTGATAAAGGCCTGTTATCTGGATAAAATACATCTTACTCCACGATAAATCTCTGACAGATTCTGAACAAGACCACGCACCTACAATTCAGTAGCTGACCTGTCATATTACTATCGTATTTTTGTCTTGAAGTTTGGAAAGTTAGACAGATTCTTAAAAATCTCAGGGCACGGACTTTAAAAGGATTCTGGAATCTGCATCTTAATCAATAGAAACTTCGTAATAGAGTTCTCCATATCCTGCTTTTACAGTTTAATTTGTAAATTAACATTTCTACAATGTCGGAATGTATGAATGGAAAAAAAAAGCTTTTCACACATTTGCCCCTCACCTGTGCTGACAGAATTCAGACTCAAACTGAAGCTTCTCTGCTCCTGCATCCAGTTTACCATTGTACCATTTGGTTTAGATTATCCCTCCTCTAACATAGAAATTGCATCGATTCACATCCCAGTTTATTTCATCTGCAGGAGGCGAGAGTTGAAAATGTATAAAGTGTACGATTTGTTTTAATCTGCCAAACCAGGACAAATGATTCCAAAAGTGTCAGTAGCCATTATAGGTTTGTTTCGGGTAGCCATTTCATGTCAGCACAGCGCTGACAGCGACTTTGTAAACAGGGAAAGGCAAGAACGTGTTGGGGACTTGGGAGTCCATGTGCAAATGAATGCAGCGTAGATTCACAGAACTATAGTTGGACGGCACGGGTTCAATGGCCATGGAAATGACACAAGCCCAGGACTGTATCCCTGGAATTTTGAATAGACTAAAATGATGAAAGTTTGAGAGTCAATGACAGGAACTGCAGGATTAGACAGGGAGAAAATATCGTTGTTGCTTCTGGAATCTATAAATAGGTTCAATGTCGAATAATCCAACAATAGACTGGAACCTTTTGAAATCTCAGGCCACGTTCAGCATGAGGTTAGGTTTTGTTTTAATCACCCGACACTGTCCCCATCAATCTCTAACAGAAAAGTGCAGGCATAGGTTTCAGTACAGTTTAAAGCCCAATTACACTGTTCCCATCAACCACTCCCGGGACAGGAACAGCACTGAGTTAGATAAAGAATAAATCCCCCTTTACATTTTCCACATCAAACCCTCCCAGGACAGGGACAATACTGTGCCAGATAGTAAACAAAACATCGTCCATATAACCAGAAAATGACTGCATTCCATCTGTTGCTGCCTTGCCTATTGTGGGTCACAGAGTGAGCTCCGAAACACCTCCAGGGCAATCCTATCCTGTACCAGTGGCTGTGGCTCTCTATCTGTGTCTGTAAGTCTCTCTCGGTTTCTGAAATTACCGCCCATTCCCTCGACAATGTTGAATAAATTTCAAAACCGTTCAATTACGTTTAAAACATTTTCGGATACCCTTAAGAATTTTTTGCAGGGTTTATAAATATCCATCCTCACGTTACTTGCGGATATCCAGTGTAATTCCTCTACATTTATATAGTCCGTAATCCACAAAGCAAATTAACATCTAGGTTCCGTGAACAATCCGGAAGTTCCATGAAGTGTCTCTCTTTATTGCATGCGATTGGTCATTAACAGTAAGGATGTGTTCCTATGATTTTTTTCACTGAGACGTCATTAGGAGTTCTGAGGACCACTTTGATTCTCAGACTGACTGTTCATCGTCACTGCAAAGAAAAATCAAATTTTCAAGATGCAGGAAAATCTCAACGAAAATAACTGCTGATGTGCTTCCCCAATGTAATCACTGATACTTTTTAGGATGAGATTTTGAAGAGGACATTTAGCTAAATGAAACCAGGAGCAGGACGAAGCCATTCAGCCCCTACAACCTGCTCTCCATTCAATGTGATCATGCCTGATTCCCTATCTCAACACTGTATTCCCACTTGCTTTCCAGAGGTCGTGATAGAGAATGGTACAATTACAAAATTTGTTCACGTTTGCCGGAGGAATCGAACAGAAACTGAATGATCCCGTTGAAAATGGTGAGAAGTTCTTAAACGTTATCGTTCAGGGGGATATATGGTATCAGAACTTTAACTGACAGTGTAGTCAATAATGTGGAGGACAATTGATACAGAAGAGTACATTACAGGCGCTTCAGCCCTCGATGATGTGCTGATCGGTTAATCTACTTTAAGATCAAACTAATCTGCATAGCCTATCTTCCATGTGCCTATCCAAGAGTCGCGTAAATATCCATAATACATCTGATTGAACTACCACCGCCACAGATTCTGGTCGGTGCATAGAAAGAACTTACCTCTCATCTCTCCGAAACCTTCCTCCAATCACTTTTAAATTATGCCCCCTTATGAAGACATTTCTGTACTGGGAAGAGGTCTCTGTCTATTCATTTTTTCTGTGGTTCTTATCATCATATACACCTTTATCAATTCACCCCGCATCCTTCTTCACTCCAATGAGAAAAGCCCTCGGCCCCTCAATATTACTTGATAAGAAAAATGCCCTCCAGTCCAGGATGCATGGTGGTAAATCTTTTCTGCAGCGTCTCTAAAACTTCTGCCTTCAGGATCAATCTAGAAGATTGCAGATTTTAAAAAATCTGTGACTGATTCTGAACAAGCTTCACGTGGAATATGCTTTACAAATCACAATCCCTCAGGTAGTTGGAGGGTTCGCCATGTCAGGGTGTGATTTTGATTAAATACAGGAAATGTCACTCCCCCACGGTCATTACGTGACTGTTTTGCTCTTTATGACAAACAGAAAGCTCTCGCCTCTCTCGTGTCTGTTTCACTGATACTCCGTGCTTCATATTAATTGACCACTAACAATAAGGAAGTCTGGCTCTGACTAGTTCATTGTGAGGACGAGTGCAGGGCCCTGCACACAAACACCAAGCGTTGTGTCAACAAAAAACATCTCTTTCTACACATCTGTTACTTTTGCAAATAATTCCAGCCTGTGTTGTCTCATTCTTGAACCTTATATTCGGGGAACAGTTTCTCCCAGAGTTGTCATGATTTTTGAAAGTCCCATCAGATTCCCAATATGAAAAGCTCTATTCTTTCCAATCCATCCCCATGATTGAAGGTGCGGACCCAGGAACAAATGCACACAATATTCCAGTAATCTGAAGTGATTAAGGAAGTGAGCTCACTCTCCACCACCTTCTCGGGAGGAATAAGTGATAG
Organism: Chiloscyllium plagiosum; assembly: GCF_037043375.1. Lineage (NCBI taxonomy): Eukaryota > Metazoa > Chordata > Chondrichthyes > Orectolobiformes > Hemiscylliidae > Chiloscyllium > Chiloscyllium plagiosum. The sequence goes on from NW_028270159.1 coordinate 102,822,663, forward strand.
CACAGACAGTGAAGGCCACATTCTTTAGGAGGGTCTCCCCATCAGAGTTTTTAGGTCCCCAGTTGATTAGAACAGAGTCTATGTCCAGGTTTTTGCAGGGGCCTGACATGCAACGCCAGCCTGTGCTTCTCCAACAAATACCTGACCAATGGAATGATTCCTTTATGAATGAGTTAATGTAGAGAAATATTTATACTTTTCAGTGTAATTCTCTGGTTGTACAATCGACTAGAATCTGCTGTAAATGATAGTCCCCATGAGGTGTTCGGAAGTATATCAGGTATTCGTACAGGAGATATTCGACCCTTTTGAATGTCTGGATTTAACCCAGGGGAAGAGTTCATGTCCTAAACACACGCAGGGTCAAATCCCAAGCAAAGTCACAGGGCACAGGTGTCACATCGGTTTCCTTGGAACTGGCTGTCCAAGCTCCCTGTGTAATTGTCAGTGTCCCTCTGTGCAGCCTATGGTGAGGTCCGCAGTGACTCCTTCCTGGATGCGCCTTTCCCCTTGGGAACACTGAGACATGGAGATTCTACAGAGGCTACGCAGTGGGGCCTGACCCCTGAGTCCCATCAATCTGCGGCTGGGTCTGACCTCACAATGGGAGATAACCCTCTGTCAGCTCGAGCTCGAGATTCAACAACAGCCAATAATACTTCCCCCTGGAGCACGGCCGCTTAAAAGTGAAGGAAAGGAAATCAAAGAAAGTTGGTCGGACAGAGAGAGCAGTAGGGAGAGAAACTGAAGATCTCACGTGTCCAAAATCAGGTTGGAATGCAGTGAGTTCAGCGATCTAGCTGTCTTTTGCCATTTGAACTGTACTGATTCTGAAATATGAAAATTAAAACGAGGAACATACTTCGTGTCAATAAGGGGGAAAGTGGACTTTATATTCCAACATCAATAAGTGTTAAGCGTAATTTTTAATGAATCCTAATCATACGTTACTTATTATATTGCAAATTAACAAATGTTCACAATCTGCTATAGACTCTTACTTTGTCTGAGTTCCATCCGCTTTCGTCAAAAATTAAAAATGCAAGCAATTAAAAGGATTTAGTGACAAAGAACAAAGAGGGGAACCGGAGGGAACGAAAACAAAATGGAAGTGCAGGAATGATGAGATAACAAAATGATAAGGGTGCAAAACAGAACATCTGCATCCCAACTTTCTTGTCCAAAGTTGCTTGGAAGCACAAAGTATTAGGTCGGGAATGGGGTTTGTGGTGGAATTGAGCAAAAGTGCCAAAGTATTACTGGAAGCTATGAAATGCTGGGACCAGGATTGGAATCAGGAGGTGTGACCACGTGGGCAAGGTAGGAAAAGTCTTGAATGCAACATTGTCAGAACTGGTCAATTAACGGTCGGTCAGGAGGGGGCGTCGTTCAATCAATGTGGGCAGAGGATGTTCCGGTTCAGAGAATGCAGCAATCATATTTAAAGGCTGTTACCTATACTTTCAAACAACAGCTCTGGAGAGACATTGGCTACTAACAAACATTTAACATCAATTAGATTCAGATTGCTACCTGATTCATTAAAGTACTGCAGGGTGCTTGGGCACAGGAACAAGGCTGGAGAAGATCAATAAGTCAATGTGGGCAAGTTCAAGTAGAGAGTGCTGAGGTGGTGAGTACGCGTGGGGAACCTGGTTAAGTTGACAAAAAGGGATCAGCTAGCGGACATTTTCTGGAAGGTTTACAAGGTTAAACTGAAGAACTTACATGTGGCCAGAGATGAAAGTGAAATTGAAAGCAAAACACATCATATCCAGCCATTGGCAAATTCATGGCAGCAGACTGTCCTTCCAAAAGGTCAGGGTAAGGAGGATCCAGTGTGCCCTGACAGGGTAGATCAGCTGCTGACTGCAATAACTGGATTATGGGGAGTTGTGGGGTTTCGGGGGAGTGGGTGTTGGGGGCCTCACAGTCACTTCCCGTGACCAAGAGCAGCTCCTCATCCCCTCTGAAAATTACAGCAGAAACCACGCAGATAGCACACAGTTTGTCGGCACCCTGTCGTCCACAGGCAATCAGAGGAGAGCCAGAATGATCAAAACCAACGGAGAAAACAGATAGCAGCTTGACGTCACTTCAGCTGTCAGTGCAGAGGTACAACAACATCATAGCACCCGCATTTACTAAGAAGGTCACCTTGAAGTCCTTAGATTTAACAAGTATCTACTTTGTTATTGCATATCACCGTGGTGTGTCGCTATTTTCAATTAATTCTGGTGGGATGCATGACAAGTCAATACCGTCAATTGCGCACCCCACTGGGAGCAGGGAGTCAGTGAACTGTCTATAGAAAGGGGCCATTGACAACAGGGCAAGTAGGGATCGAGAAGAGCGCAGATAGGCGAATTGGAGCATGACAAAGACCATCAGGAGCTTATCTGGTCAGAGGGTCCAGGGCTGTGTGAAATTACTGCCCACAGCATGGAATAATGGACGCCAGGTTCTCTAATGTAAGATCCTCAGAGGAACAGTGGATACTAGCATTCAATTTACATGAGGTCTGCCGGCTCAGGAGGGCGACTGGGCAAGAGTCTGAAATAATTGCAGCATCAGTCGCAGTGGCAGGGCCAACACTGGAGTTAATGGGTGAGGAGAGTGGGTCTGTTATGGGTATTCTCAAAAACCGTACAGTGCAGAGGGTCTTGCAACTCAGGTAATTTTTCCGAGTCGGAAGCTGCAGACGGTTGGACAGACCCAGTATCCAACACAAAAGAAATGACCAGCTCCCCACCACCTCCACATCCATCATCTGAATTTCAGACGGGGCGTTTGAGAGACATATTGAGATCGCCTGTGAAAACTCTCTCTCACGATAGCCCTAGTTAGTTTCTGGAGCACGCGGGAAGGGATCAGCCACAGTGTGGGCAGCCTGTTGAAGCTGTCTCTGTTGTTGGTGGACTGCTGTCGTGCCTGAGGGGAGAGAGAGGGTCGATGGCCCTGGGCGACATTGCCTGGATCAGCACTGTGTCACTCAGTGTTCTAATTTCACACTGTTCCAGCACTGCCTTCGTTGAATTGCCCTAGTTTGCTGTACTGCCCTGGTGGTGTCCCTGTGGTTGTCACGTTGTGCGAGCCAGTCGAATGCCCCCGTCGGTTTTGGTGTAGTGAACAGCCCATTCCCGTCCACGTTATTAAGTACAATTAAAGTGTCCGTCCTGCTCGTCGTTCGATTGTGCAACGTGAATACGTGAGCATATGTAAGGTCTGCACGGCAAGTTTTTCGTTCTCTGCTAATGGAATGTCGGACGAAGAGTCGCAGACCTCCATGAAGCGGACAATGACATCGAGCAAATGCTTGGCTGCTCTGCAGACACTGGATAACAGCCCAAAATCGGCGTGCCGTCTTGCAGTGGCCTTTCTCACATCCTTCACGGTGCTGTCCAGCCACTTTTTCCCAGTCTGAGGCGGTGTCCCAGGATTGGATGGGGATGTCAATAACAGGGCTAATGGTCACCCAGTGGGTCATATGAACAAGCTGTAATACGGTCTGCACATCTTGGGACCGACAGTTGAAAATACAGGAAATTTCGAGGACCCAATTGTAGAACGGGAGCTGTCACTTCAACGGGTCTGGGGCATCTTGTAGCATGACCCGAACCTCTGCGTGGATCCAGGTCTTATACAGGGGAGTGCACCCAATCATGATGCGGGGAAACTGACAGTTGGTGCCCTGGTAATTTCGGCAAGCACTCGGTCTTCTTGTGAGTCCGGAGTTATCGTTTGTGTTGGGCAGCAGTGGTGATTCATACTGCCCGGCGGCTAATGTGTCCCATCGCGGGCTTGCTGTGCAAGGCATGGTTAAAAATTGTAGCCACTTCATTCAGGCCCAACGGGTCTGGCATTGAAGCCAGTATGGGAAATTTCGGGTACTGTGGGGCATAAGGCGGTGTGGCTGTATCTGGAATTATTTTGATCACAGTGTCGCTTGTTATTGCAGCAGTCTTTCACCTCCGCGGCCTGATACAGCTGTGCAACCTGACGAAACTTTGCAAGACACTTCAGCATGTATAGAGGGTCACAGGAGGGGTCAACGTGCCCTCCCGTAATGGCAGTGCTACAATAATCAAGCTTATCGAATTTAAAGGACCTCCCATATGGCCAATTTACTTGTGCACATGTGTAAACTACTCCTGTAAAGTGGGTAAAGTAACCGCCATCCCCTGTCTCTTTCAGCACAGAGTCTGCCAGTGAACCAGGATAACAAGAGAATCTCCTATCTTTATTTTGATTTTCACGTATTTACAGGGAGGCATGGTTAGCACTGCTACCTCACAGCGCTAGCGTCCCAGCTTCGATTTCAGCCTTGGGCGACTGTCTGTGTGCAGTTTGCACATTCTCCTCATGTCTGCGTGGGACTCCTCCGTGTGCTCCTGTTTCCTCACACAATCACAAAGGTCTGCAAGTCAGGTGAAATGGCCGTGCTAAATTGCCCATAGTGTCAGGTGCATTGGCGGGAGGGAAATGGGTCTGCACGGCTTACTCTTCCGAGGGTCGGGGTGGACTGGTTGGGTCGACGGGCCTGTTTCTACACTGTAGGAAATCGAAACTTACATGCCTCCTCAATATCGTCTTGTACAACTTCGGTCCTGGGCCGTTCTCACCACATGGTTGGGGTTGCCCAGCTAGCACATCCCAGCAGTGGGTGGAATTCCCTGCCCCCATGGCGTACTGGACGTCCTGCGCTGACTGCTAAGCATTGCACTTCGGCTTTGGAGGAAAGACAGAGGGAGTACTCACAGAACACAGAAGCAGTGACTGATTGACAGGTCAAGCAATAAAGGATTATCGCATACCGCACTGTAAACAAACGCTTGTCTGATGGATAAACACACTTAGACGAGATACCTGAAACTGACAATACATGCAGTCAGCAACCGCAAAACAAGCAGACACATCCAAAACAAATGCTCAGAAACCACAAGACAGAAACAAAAGTGAACTGGTGGAGCCCCGGTTAATTTCCTTCCAGTTGAGGAATCTCTTAGGATTGATGCGAAAAATTTAACCATCAGTCTCTCATTCTATTTTGCCAGGCTTCCCTTGCCCGTCCGGTTCTCCCCTGGCTGGATCCAGATCACGGCACAAACTCTGGCCGTGATTGATACAATCAAGACACAATCAAGCATCCGGCAGCATTAATCAGTTCTAGAATGGGATCAGGGGGTTCCAGCTCTCTTCGTGGGTATGTGAGAATGTCCCTATCCTTGGCTGTAAGGTGATACCATTGTTGCTCTCCAGAGATGAGCAAGGCATTCTGGTGCATCCCTGGCTGACCTGAGCTTCATGTGGCTTTGATATCACTGGGGTTCTAGATTACACTTCGGCCTTTGTTTCAGCCTTGTTTATCGGGTCGAGGAAGCTTATTGGTAGATTGTCTTGGGAAGTGTATTCCCTGGTTTGTGAATAACTGCGATCGAGTATGGTTTCCCTTGTCAGCCTGTTTGGTCAATGCTGAGGCATTTTGGGTGTTCCTTGTATGGCTTGGACAGGCTTGATTTTCTGTGTTCTTATCGGCCATGCTGTGTGTAGGCAGGTTTGCATGTAATTTCCCATACTATTGAAAAATAAACTTTCAGATCTGCAAAGGTTGTAAATTCAAAATCTTAATTCAACATCAACCTGTTCACATGGGGACAAGCCAAACAGCTGTTCCATGGACGGGCAGGTATTCACTCGGGGATCGAACCTAATGGCACGCAAATGACTTCAACAAAGGGAAAGAAGATTTCTCTTGTGTGTTTGGTAAGCGATTATCTTCACAATACCGCCTAATGTCACCCGATCGACATGACACTGGAGAGACACCATTCGTCTGTTCTGTGCATGAGAACGAATTTATTATCTCAGCAAAGCTTTAGATAAAGAAGCTTTAGATAAAGAAGCACACTGTAGAGAGATCTGCACTGAGTGTGGAAAGAGATTCACCTGGTCATCTCTATTCAGTGAGCACGAGTATATTCACACGAGCGAGAAATATTTACTGTCTCCTTCCCTGGGAAATGATTAACCCGGGTCTCCAATCTCTGCAGGTATGGACTTGTTCCCACAAATGAGAGAAAACTTTAATGGTCTGACTTTGAAAAGAGCTTAAGGAGTAGCAATGATGTGATGGAACACCAGAAAACACATGAGAATACCTGCAGTGCAGCAACAGACAGTTCGGCCCAACAAGTCCACACAAACCCTCCAAAAAGCACTCAAACCCATTACCCTCCCTTGTATTTACCCCAACTATTAACCTACGGTATTGGTAATATATCATGACCAATTCACCTAACCAGCGCACCATTTTGTCTTGTGGGATGAAATTTGAGGACCTGGAGGAAACTCATGCAGACACGTGGAGAACGTGCAAATGCCACACAGACAGCCCTCCGAGGCTGAAATCAAAGCCAGCCCCTCATGCTCTGAGGCAGCAGTGTTAAAGACTGAGCCACCGTGCGTGGAGAGGCAGTTAATTTGCACTGTGGGTAGCAAGGGATTAAATTACTCATTCGCACGTGTGACAACCCAGTCAGGTGCAATCTGTTTCGATCAGTTGGCTGCTTTGTTGGCTTATAAAACAGTGTGATGCTCGCAGCGTGGTTCCAATTCCTATCAATGGTTTGAGGTTAATTTAACAGTTGTCCTTCTCTAAATCTTCTCTGACCTGGTTAAATCACCAACAGCCCCTTCTTTCTCAAATGAAGACAGCAGCCTCTACGGTCTGGAAAGACGGTAATAGTGCAAACAATCCAGTGAGGTCGCATGTGAATGCGATATGGAGTTATTGCATCGAGAATTGAACTGTGTTCATTCTGTCAGCCGGGGTTTACTTCATTGGATGTGTTTAATCTCTTCAATTGATCTGGTGTTTAATTGTTCAGTATTCAATCACATCAAATACAAAGATTCTTTCCCCCGGATTTCTGTACAATTCGAGGAGACTGGTAGATATCCATTGACTGCCCTGTTCTTGATCCTCTTCTTCATTGTTAAGTGTGGATTTGTACTGAAAAAATATATCGATGCATTCAGCATTTCTGAATGCTCTTCACATTGAAATGAAGACCTTGTGAAGTGTATTCACTTATTTCAGAGAAACAACAATCCGACAGTGAGAGCATAAATTGTGTTCTCATCAGCGTGACCATGTTTATGGGACCTCAATTAATGGAAAACATTTCCCACACTGCGTCATTAAAACAAATTATTGTCACAGTGAACCCGTTGGTGTATCAGGAGGATGGATGGCTTAAGTGCACCCTTTCCCCAATTCAGAACATATGAATGGCCTCTCGCCAATATGAATTCACTCGTCTTTCAGTAATTTTGAGAAACGTCAGAGCAGGTGAATGGTCTCTTTCCAGTTGAACTCTCTTGTATTTCAGCAGATTGCTGTAATCACTTAATTACTTTAAATCGCAGTGGACGAATGGTCTCATACGAATGGTATGAACTCACTGGTGTCTCAGCAGACTGAATGACTGACTGAATGCTTTCCCATTCTTAGAACAGGCGAATGGCCTCTGTCCACTTGGTTCGCAGATGTAAAGTGAGATCAAATGACGGCCTGAACCCACTTCCTCTGTGAGAACACTTGAATGGTTTCTCTTCAACGTGAACACATTGATGGTACAGCAGTTCGTGAGAACTTTTGAAGCCTTTTCCATACTCTGGACAATTAAATGGTTTCTTCTCCGTGTGAACCCACTGGTGAGTCAGCAAGTTAGAAAACTGAGTAAATCCCTTTTCACTCTCAGAACAGTTGAATGGCTTTTCCCCAGTGTGGTTGCACTGATGAATTTTCAGTACAGACAAGTAATTGAATTTCCGCAGTTTCTCTCCAGCGCCCCTCCAATTATGTCTCGATAGTTCAGATAGTGAATGCTTTCACTCCTCTGTGAATGTAACATACTGCTTTCATTTTCAAAGGCCGGTGAGGTTCAGGCTACATGGGAACAAAGCAACTCCATCAACTTCTGATATTGATGCTTCGTTTCAATTTCCCAACAGCAAATCCTCATCTTTGATACCCCTCAAATAAAACCAAATATATCTCAGTAAGAGAGAACTCCTCAAAACACCAAAACACCAAAACACGTTCCCATGGAAGCTTTCCCTAAAATCGCGGAATATGTGACACATACATTCATAGAACATGAGAACGAGGAGCAAGACGATGCCATACGGGCCTTAGAGACTGCTTCGCCATTCAATAAGATCATGCCTGATCTTTCCATGGATATGCATCCACTTAACCAACCTCTGAAGGCAATCATTACTTCCTTTATTGTTCAAACAAAAATCAGTCCTAGCTTAAAAAAAAACATTTATTGATGTATCATCAACTACTTCGTTGGACAAGCAATTCCATAGAGTACTGCTCTGGTTGAAGGAATTCCTTCTCAATTCAGTACTAACTCAGCTCATCCTGATCTTGAGCCTGTGCCCTCTTGCCCTAGTTTCATCCGCTAATGGAAGCATGCTCTCTACTTCTATCTCACACACGCTCTTCATAATTTTATGTTCCCATAAGATCCGGCCTCATTCTTCTAAATTTTCGATACAATCCTATTGCACATAGTCTCTCGTCATCAGCGAACACCTTCAAATCCGGAATTCCATCCGCCAGAATATTGCCCATTAACCCAATATTTCAATGTTCCTCTGCAACTTTTCACTGTCCTCCGCACTCTTTGCTCAGCTCCTCACCTTTGCGTCAACCGCAGACCTTGACACGATGCGCATGGCTCCAAAATCCAAATCATCCACATAAGTTGTAAGTAATTGTGGTTCCAGTACCGATCCCTGAGGCACACTGTTGATGGACAATAGAATAGCACTGATTTATCCCCGCTCTGCGCTTCCTGTTGGACAAATAATCCTGAATCCATGCTCATACTTTACCCTTAACAGCAGGCATACGTTTGCTGTCAGCCCCTGAACGCAAATTGTCGACGGCATTTTGAAAATCTAGGTACGCCAATTCACTGGGTCCCGTTATACACCATGCTCGTAATGCCATCATAGAACTCGAAAAGATTTTTCAGGCATGACCTGCCCTTCATTAACCCATGCTGCGTCTGTCCAGTTTCTGTCGAGATGCCCTGCTATTTCTTCCTCGATAATAGACTCAAGAAATTTCTGCACTGCAGAGGTTAAACAAAGTTCTATAATGTTGGGGAATGGGTCTGGGTGGGTTGCACTTCGGCGGTCGGTGTGGAGTTGTTGGGCCGAAGGGCCTGTTTCGACACTGTAAGTAATCTGATCTAATTCCTCATATTCTGTCTGCCTCCCTTTTTAAACAGTGATGTCATATTTGTGTTTTCCAATCTGCTGGGACTGCCCCAGAGACCAACGAATTTTGGCAAAATACCGTCAGCAAACTTCTTTTTAACACACCATCGCGTTTAACACCCTGCGATGTTAATTAGCTCCAACAATCCAACACTCGCTCTTTTGTTATAATGACTGTTCCCAGGTCGTCACCAACCGTCATCACTTTGTCAATTACTGGCATGTAATTAATATCCTCCGCTGTGAAGACCGACGCAAATGCCTGTTCAATGTCAAGGCTATATCCGCACATCCCATAAGTAAATGCCCCTTCTTATCCACGAAAGTGTCAACGTTTACTTTTGCCACTCTTTTTCATTTTATATTTTAATAGAAACTTCTGCTATCGATCTTTATATTCTGTGCTAATTTTAATGCCATGCTCCTTCTCACATTTTCTCTGCATTAAATTCCATTTGCCAACTCTCAGCCCAGCACTGCAGCATACCTGTGTCCCTATGTAACCTACAATATCTTTCAGCACTATGCACAAATGTACCGAACTTAGTGTCGTCCGCAAATTTACGAACCCATCCTTCTACGCCCCCATCCAGGTCGTTTATAAAAAATGACAAAAAGCTGTGAAATCAAAACAGATCGTTGCAGTACACCAAAAGCAACTGAATTCCAGGATGACGTTTTCCCATCAAATAACACCCTCTGTCTTCTTTCAGCTTGCTAATTTCTGTTCCAAAGCACGAAATCCTCCTCAAGCCCATACCTCAGTATTTTGTGCAGTCATCTACCAAGGCGAAATTTACCAAACGGCTAACTGAAATCCAAACGTGCATTACATGAACGGCATTACCCTCATCTATCTGTTTAGTCACCTGGCGAGTTTTAACAAGTTTGTAGCTCAGGATTAGCTTCCACATGAAGATTTGCTCGCTGAGCTGGAAGGCTCACTTACATACTTTTCTTTACCCTCCTGGGTAACATCTTCAGTGGGCCTTCGGGCAGCGTACTGTTCAGGATTTCTGCTTTCTATTGAGATGTTTGGGGTTCTTTGGGTTGGTCATGTAATTTCCTGTAGTGATATCATTTCCTGTTATTTTTCTCAGGGGGTTGTAGATGGGGTCCATCTCGATGTGCTTTTTGATAGATTTCCGGTTGGAATGCTATGCTTCTCGGAATTATCGTGCCTGTCTCTGTTTCACATGTGCTCGGATGGATGCCTTGTCCAAGTCAAAGTGGTGCCTTTCCTTATCTGTATGAAAGGATACCAGTGAGAGAGGGTCACGTCGTTTTGTAGCTAGTTGATGTTCATGTATCCTGGTGGCTCGTTTTCTGCCTATTTGTCCATATGCAAAAACTGATGACATTTACAAAATACCGTGCAAGAACTGGAAACAAACACGACATTCGACAAACACTACAGTCGACTGAGACAACACATCCATACTAGGACAAGCCAAACAGATACATGCAGAAGAATTCCTCGAAGCATGGCATTCCGACCAGAACTCTTCCAACAAACGCTTCGAGCACGACGCCATCGACTACCCGCTGAGGAAAAATAACAGGAAATGACAACACCACCAGAAATTACATCACCAACCCAAAGAATCCCAAACATATAAATTTTAAACAGGAATCATGAACAGTTTATCGCCTGGAGACCCACTGAAATTGTTACCTCGTAGGGTGATGAAATGTCTGGAAATGAACTTTCCAATTCAGTGAGCAAACCGACATCCAGTTTAATGCCCTACTCAAAGAACTCAATAATGTTTCTGAGTCTCGACCTCACATTCACAAAACCGGCTTGACCTTCCCTCATAAACTAATTCCAATCGAGATGATTACAAATTTTATCTCTCAGAACTTTTTCCAACACTTTAGCCACAACCGACGGAAGGGTCAATCGTCTATAATTTCCAGAGTTTTCTCGACTTCTTGAATGAGGGAACAACGTTTACTATCCTGCAGTGTTCTGGTACTATACCTTTGGACAATGACAACATAAAGATCAAAGTCGAAGGCTCGGAAATCCGATTCTTGGTTTCCCAGAGAATCCTAGGATAAATCCCCTCCGGCCGACGGGAATTTATATATTTTCATATTATCAGAGTTTGTAACACCTCGTCCTTGGGAACTTCAATCCGATCTCGTCTGGTAGACTGTTTCTCAGTATTGTCCTCTACAAGGTTTTGTTTTTCCAGAGAGAATCCTGACAAAAGATATTGCTTTTGCGCTTCCCCATCACTTCTGTCTCCATGCACTACTTACCACGACTGTCCTTCATTGGCCATATTTTATTCCATTCATTCTTTTAGTCCTTACGTAACTATGGAAAGATATAGGATTTTCCCTTATCCTATCTGCCAATTCTCAGCTACCATCCTGGCTCATCTTCAGTCTCTCTTCAGGTCTTTCCTGAACTTCCGCAGTAATCATGACTCCTGCACTTGACAATTTCCTCCCTCTCTGACAGGTACATACTTATAAAATACACACAGAACCTGCTCCTTGAATAAGCTCCTCACGTCTATTCTGCCCATTCCCTGCCGTTTCCTTGCGCAAACTGTGCATGCGTGATCTTATCTAATCGCATTACAATTTTCTTTCCCCCAGCAGCAGCGCTTGCCCTCCGGTGCATACCTATCCCTTTGAAAAGCTCAAGTAAACATAATTTAATTTTGGTAACTATCACCAAAGTGCTCGCCTCCGGCCAAATCTATCACCTTGCCGTGTTCATTACCCGGTACCAAATCTACTTTGGCCTCTCCCCATGTTGGCCTGTTCCATTACACAGTAGTTAAGGAATCTCTCGCAGATACTCAATACTCTCCTCATCAAGGCTACCCTGACTGAGCGGCTTCGACCGATCGACATGTTGATTAAAATCCCGCATGATAATTGCCATACCATTTTTTCTGGTGTTATTTATGTCTTTGTTTCCTGCCCTCCCCAATATGATCATAAAATTTGGAGCCAGGAGACTCCGACAATCAGTGACATTTTCTTCTTAGAACTTCTAATTTCCTCCCAAATGGATTCAAACTCCTTCTCCATAGAAAGTATATCATCTGTCAGCATCGGTCTGAGGTTGTCCTTGAATGTTTTAGTTACACCACCTTCCTTACCACCATTTCTGTCCTTCCAAATTGTCTCATGCCCGTGAATATTTACCTCCCAGTCTTGACTATGCTGTCTCCATGTATCTGCAATGTCTACTAAATTGTATTCGTTCGTGATAATTTATGCCGTTATATCCCCAACCTTCTTCCAAAAAGTACGAGCATTCAGGTATAGTTCCTTTATGGTCGCTTTCTTACCCATTTATTAACAACATCTCTAATAATATCTTCTACGCTATCCTTTCTTCTTGCTTCTCCTCACTTGTCCATTTCTGAACTCCCTGCTTAGTACACAAGTGCTCAAATACACCTTCCAGGTGAAGCAACACTTTCCCTACACTTCACACAATCCAGTCTAATAGATTCACTGCTCATATTGTGGTCACCATTACTTTGGGAAATGAAGTCTGGATTGAATGACCGTTTTGCAGAATACAAAGTTCTATCGCCAAAAATGTCCCAGAGCTTCCAGTTGACTGTTCTTTTAGCACAGAACCATGTTTCCTCGCCAACGTCTCTATCTCAGGCTGACTGCAGTGTTCTACCATAGCTCAGCGCATGCAGAAAAAGTAACAGGCCATTTTCTGCTTGAGCACCCAACGACCATCCATACCAATTTCAATCATTTTAAAGGCCTGAAGTCTCCCATGTCCTGGCCCCCGACACACCGACCAGGCCTATTTATAGCATAGCAGCCATTACACAATACCTGTGGTTAGTCATAAACAGTCTCCGTGAACAGTTGTTAATGCTCCAAACTAATCATTATCAATTCCTATGCCCAACTGTTAGTTTCTCTCTTTCGGCTTTATCCCGACATCTCGTTCACTTCTAATTACTGCGCCCCCACATATCTTCTGCATATAGACCAAACTTTACCTGGAAATAATCAATGGTAAGGATGCCGTCACTGCACCGAAAATGTTAACTCCGATTTCTCTTTCCAGCATCTTTTGTCTTGCCTCTGAGGAAGCTTGCTACTGTGCTTGTGTAATGCCCCCTGCACATAAGACACAACTGTGTTAATCCTGAAAAGTTCTCTTGTTGACGAATCCCATTACAATGTGAGGCATTGGCATCGACTTCGTAGGTCAATAATTAAAGAAATCATGTGCTTGGATTTGTGCCGCAGTTCTGTTCTGAATATGGAAAACAACAGAGAGCTAAATCTCGGTCATGTCAGATGAGAACAGATAGGAATCTCCACAAGAGGCGGAATTAAGTGAATATTTTTCAGTTAGAGAAAAATCACACCATTTCTCACTGTAATAGACTGTGGCTATCAAAACAAAATATTTTATCACCACAAAGTCTTAATACAGCATTTTCGAGTTAAAATATCTGAATGTTCTCCTTCCAGTGTGACAGTACAGTTGTGTCAGCAAATGGGATAACTGAGTGAATCACTTTACTTGTTCAGCAAGCGAACAGTTCTCTTGTGCTAAGATATAGGGACAGAATGCAGGACGTGGGATCGAAAGGTTCTGAAGAAGTTTGACATAGGGACTGATGAAGTGTTGTGGTTCTGAGCGGCTTGAAGTGGGCATATTCCCAATTCAGGACGGATTTGTATCTTATGTTCCTCTCTGTCACAATGGAGGAAATGTTTTACTTTCCTCTTTGGGTTTGTAGTGGACTGGAATAACGCAGTTCCACTTTTCAGTAAGATTGGGAGAGAAAAACCAGAGAATCACATAACAGTGAGTCTCACATCAGTTAAAGGGAACCTTTTGGAGCAAACCCTGAAGGAGAGAGTTAACTGCCACGTGTCCAGGCAAGGTTTCATCAGGAAGAGTCATCACGGCTTTGTTACAGAATGTCATGCCTAACAGATTGGATTAAATATATTTTATTGGCAAGTGATCGGGTTTTTTAACGAGCGCAGTAAAGTTGATGTTGTTTCTGTGGATTTCAACATAGCCTTTAACACGACACCACACTGGAGACTGGTAAGAGGATAAAAGTGAAAAGGGATTTAAGGTCCCCTGGCAAGTTGGATCCAAACTTAATTTGGTGTTGGTAGGAGACAACGAATGGTGATAGAAGGCAGTTTGTGTGATTGGAACTGGTGTTCAATGGTGTAACACAAGGATGAATGCTGGGTCCCATGTCGATTGTGAATGTGTGTAAAGAATATAGAACAATTTCGGGGGAAATGAGAAGCAGAGTTGTCGATGATGCGAATATTAGCAAAATGGTTAATAGTGAGGAAGAAGGTCTTAGGATGGAGGAGCTCAGAGATGGATTTGTCAAATGTTAAATTCAGATAGGGGATGTTGAAATTAACCATGAAAAACATGAGGTGATGCACATTGGAAGAAACACATCAACGAATTACTCAATGAATGGCAGTACACGAGGAAACCCAGAGGACCAGAGAGACTTTGCATGTTGGGCAACATATCCGTGAAGGCAGCAGAGCATCGTGACAATCGCAACTTTATCAGTCAAGGCAAAAGTTATTAAAGCAGATAAAGTGGAGTCACAAGTAGACAAGATAGTGAAGAAAGTACTTGGCACGCTTTTTGTCATTAGTCAGAAAGTTGATTATTCAAGTTGAAATGTCATGTTGTGGCGATATAGAGCATTGGTGAGATCACATTTAGAATACTGCTTGCAGTGATGGTCAACTTCTACAAGAGGGATTTTGTGAAAATTGAAACTGTGCACAAATGAGTTACAAGGATGTTGCGGAGACCTGAGGGCTTGAGTTAAGCGTGGAGATGGAGTAGGCAGGAGCTTTTTCGCTGGAATGTTCCAGGCAGCGCGTAACATTCTCACGGTTTATAAAATCATGAGTGGCATGGATAAGCAACTGGACTAAATCGTTTGCGCAGGATGGTGAAGTTCAGAACTGGAGGGCACAGGTTTAAGGTACAGGCACTGAGACACACTAAATATGGTATAGAGAGTGAGAGAATGATGGTTGATTTCCAAGAGGCATTGCTTCAGCTCAGTCTTCGGTTTTAAAAATAAGCATTTTTTTCGTGAAAGTAGTTTGGTAGTTAAGTCGTGAATGGAACGTTAGGGGTTCAAAAATTGAGTGATGTACCGACGAATAAGTGAGTGGGTACAATATTGTCCAATGCATAATGAAATGGAGAATGCCATATTTATAAGGAACAATCAATAAAGATCTTTTAAATAAAATGTGATGTTGCAGGACTCTGAAATACTCACCGAACTGGCTGTGCTTGGTTTATGAGTCACATTAACTTTTCTGCAGGAGCATCAACAGATTCGGAAGGCAAAATGATATTTTTCATCTGTTCAGCAGTGGCGAAGCCAATATATATTCCTCCATTCCTATCAGCACTTGACAAGGTGAGCATGCATTGCCTGATCGAAACATTCCAGTCCATGAAACTCTTTTTTTCTTTTGAGAAACAGAACGTAACAGTTATTGAACTGCAGCTTTCTCTTTTCCTTTACCAATTTTACTATCCAAACATTCAGTTGAACTGACAGGATGCTGAATTCTACAACAATTATTTCTTTTCTCAGATATTCAGCCTCTGCATTTTTCTTTTCTTTAGTGATCTGAATGACCTGATATTTATGGGGAAAGGAATGTTGCAGTTTGTCTCGCATGCGACAGAAGAATCAACTGAGTGGTGACATGTGCATCTTTATTTTCCTGTGCAGTTGAAATGAGGTGGTGTCGAGTTAAAAGTGTGGATCCGGAAAAGTACACCTGGTAAGGCAGCATCTTTGGAGTAGGAAAGTCGATGTTTTGAGCATACGTTCTTCGTCAGGAATGTTCGAAACATTGACAGTCCTGGTCCTCCGATGTTGCCTAACCGCTGTGCTATCTAGTGCCATCCTTCCTGACTCTAATCTCTCGCATTTGCAATTCTCGCCTTCTCCTCAGTCGGGGTAGTGTTCGATGCTGTTCCTGAGATGTAAGAACATGTTCATAATAATAGTTTGGATATGCAGTTAGAAGCTCATCACTGATGAAATTCATTCTCCCCCTCCCAATCTGCCAAGCACATGCAGGTCCTGCGCCTCCTTCATTGACATTCCCTGAACACCTGACGCCTGAAAGAAGAAGGCCTCATCTTCCCCTTGGGCCCTTGATGCCACATGGGATCACCAGTTTCCTCATTCGCCCTTCCCTCATATTATTCTAGTTTCATGATTCCAACTCAGCATTGCCCTCATGACCTGCACATCATCTTTCCAACCTTCCCGCTCCACCTCCTGTCAGAACTAATAACTTATTCTCCACCTTTATCTACTCCTCGCATTCACAGCTATCACGCTCCCAACCCCCCCCCCCCCCCCCATTTATCTATCAGTCCCCACGGCCACAAACCTCATTCCCGATGAAGAGTTTAATCAACTCTCCCTCTCCTCGAATGCTGCCTGACCGACTGTGTTTTCGTTCACCACACTGTCGGCTCTGAGTTCTCGACTGCAGTTCTCACTTTCTCCACGGGACAGTATTGTGTAAAAGTCACATTAGTGGAAAAGTGCAGTTTCTGTGGCTTTCTCAGTTGTTAATTTCATTTGCTCAATCGGCTCTTGCTGGAGTACTGTGTGTCTTTCTGCAATTATCATTATAGCAGGGATGTGATAGCATTGGAAACGGTGCAGAACAGATTTACCAGGATATTGTCTGTTCGAAGAGTTTCACTTATGAAGATCGTTTGGACGGACTGGGCTCTCACAAAGATGTTCTCTTTTTTAAAAAGAAACGGAGCTGTACTTTTTCTCAAGGATAATGTCTCTTTATATCTTTTTTTATCAAAGGCATTTTAAAACAGTTCGGGCTCCGAATCGGATGAAGTGTTACAGAGATGAAAGTGTTTACTATGAGGCCTTTCGTTTCTCCGTAAACAGCTGAGGCTTAAGGCCAAAGATTTAATGTTTTAGAAATTGAAAAAGCGTGGTCATTCTGGAAAGTTGAATTCCGGTTTTTAGATCCTGCAGCAGTGGTGCACTAACTAATAACCTCTCTCCTTCTCCCCTTCTAATTTTTAACTGTAAGCTTCAGTTTCATTTTTATTGCTTTAAGGTACTTTTTCTAAGGATTGTTGTGTATTTTCAGAACAGCATAAGTAAGTCTGGTTTGGATAGAGTAAGTTCTGTGGGTATTCTATATTCTGTTGTTTGTTTTTCAATCCGTCATTTTATGAATAATTTTTGTAACTAGCTTACTCGGGTAATTTTCACTGTACGCTTTACGAAAAAAAATAACGTTACGGTCTGGCTTGTCTGCTTAATAACGTTTTGAATGGTTTAGCCTCGTCCATAATAGATTGGGAGGTAGTTGATGGATTATCAGAGCAACTGATAGGTGCTTGCGTCTTTATTTCGGGTGTTGATTTGTATTAGGGTAGGAAATGCTTGGGAAGGCAATGTCTCATTTAGGTACAAAGAGTTGTCTTGCTATGGACGATGTAGAGTTGGTAGTTTTACAAAAAATAATTCTCGCTTCACTGTACATGGTAAACGTTTCTGGAATTAGCAGACATACTGGGGTTGTATTTGCCTCTTTCTGTGAGGAAAGGAGAGATCATTCCCGCAATAGCTCAGCATTTAACTAAGCTGGAAAATCCATGAGAATCTGTAGTGATGGTTAAAATTTATTTGAAAATGAAGCAGCTTGAGTTAGACTCGAGAGATAAGGAAAGGACACCAGATTTGAAGCAGTTTGCGATACGATTTGAAGTAGAAAGAGGGAAGAAGAGAGAGCAGCAGAGCAGAGAGAAAGGGTGACAGGGTTTGAACTTCAGAAATTGGCAATTATTAAAGGAATTCACCTTAAAAGGCTGGAGATAAAGGCTGAAGATAAGCTTAATCTGGAAGGGGATATTGTTTAAACGGCAAGGTTAGCAGCTGAAATGGCTGATTGTTATGAAGTGGTCCATAAAACTAGGATGGGCTTCCAGAATCATTTTAAGTCTGAGGGATAGAAATTGAAGCAAAGAGAAATCCTCACTTGGAAAGGGAAAGTTAAATCTCTGTGAAGATCATTAGGATAACCTGTCACAGGGTAAATAGGAAACCCTTGAAGGGAACAAGATCTGAGGTTTTCATTGCAATAAAGTAGGCCTCATGAAGTCAGTGTTGGAGAACTAGGGAAAGCACTGGAAAGTCAGATGCAGGGAACGAAACAAGCCTGGATGTTTTGTTGGAGAAAGCGAGGTCTGCAGATGCTGGAGATCAAAGTTGAAACTTTATTGCTGGAACAGCACAGCAGGTCAGGCAGCATCCAGGGAACAGGAGATTCGACGTTTCGGGCACAGGCCCTTCTTCAGGAATGTTTTGTTGGCATGGCAATAGAAAGCACAGTGGAGTGTGGGAAGCTGCATCAGAGTGCACAAGCCGATCAGAGGCTGGTAAGGGGGAAGTACCACATCTGCTTTAATAATATACCTGCAAAGTTAAAGTTCATTTACCTTGGCCAGGGGTAGCAGATAGAGAAGGAACAATATTGAGGGACACAGGATCGTGCCTGTCTGTGATTCAGAAGGAGGGAAAAATATGTACTCCCGAAGAACTATGTATATGGGAATTCATGGTGGGACGAAAAATTGCTGAGTTATGTACAGTGAAGCGAGAGTGGGCAGAAAGAGTGGGGAATTTCTGGTGGGAGGTCTGGGCAAACTCTCAGCTCCAAGAATACAATTTGTGCTTGCAAATGATATAGCTCAATCACCGGTAAGCGTGCTGCCTACTCCAGATAAAAAGCCAGTCGAGATGCAGACAAGTGCAGCAATGCAGGACGTTTATCAAGGAATTTTCCCAGATTGTGCCTTAACGCGATCACAGAGTCACAAGCTGAAGCAGGACAAATCAAAAGGTCCGGATATGGAAGCTGAAATATGATTACAATTTTTTTTTGTCAGGTAAGTGGGACACAGCAGGGGACAAGCGTTAATAATGCAAGTATATTCAGCTCTCCTATGCTACTGAGTTACAGCAGAAAGATGAATAATTAAAGCAGTTGGATCAGAAGACATGTCCTTGGAAGGAGCGTGAATGCATCCCCGTGTGATATTACTTTGCAAATGATATGTTAAGGAGGAAGTGGAGAGCAACACATATTCAAGCAAGTGAGAAATGGGCAGAATTTATTTTTCCAGTAGGGTACAGAAAAGTGGTGCTGCGAGTGCCGCAAGTGCCACAAATTGGAGGGTACGTAGGCGTGATGAAAACGGAGGCTAAAATACAAAGACATTTTTACGGCCTGGATTGCAGAGGAATGCATTTGAATTTTGCCAGACGTATCATACATTTCAAATAATAGGAAAACCATGGGAAATAATAAAGCCTGCACCTTTAATATCTATCCCAGCGTTCAAGAAATCTTTCTTAAGTGTCTTCATTCATTGTGAAGTTTCCCTACATCCATTAAAAATGGGAATAAGTATTAATTAACAGAAAAAGGATGTATTGACGAGATTTCCGAATGTTGTTCAATCATGCAATATGACAGCTAAAAGGATAGTGGACGAATTCCGGTTTTTGAAAAAACTAGATGAAGACTACCATCAGAGATACAATTAGCTCAAGGGTCAAACTTCACGTCCAAACTTTACAAGGAGTGTATAGATAGCTTGGAAATAAAACGATTCAAATCTACTGTGTACAATTCAGAATCACAGGGTGCACTGGAAAGGTGACGTCAATTATTAAAGACTATATTGAGGTTTTATGGTTCAGAGTAGCCAGATTATTTCCATAAGGGAGTTGCGTCAGTGCTGTTTGCGATCTGAGATGTACCAAAAGAATCCACCAAACTAAGTCCATCTGAAACCAATTTTGGGCATAAAGTAAGAGGACCATTAAAATTTATGAATGAAAAATTAATAAGTCAGATTACAGAGACAACGCATTTGGATGATGTGTCAAATTTTAAAGTTGAACTAAACAATGTTGGGGAGTTGTCGAGACAGTATTTAAAAGTATCGCAGCAAATATGAAGCAGGAAGTGTATGAAAATCAAAAAATCACAATTGAGCCGCTGGGAACCATGCAATTATTTAAAATTCATTAATCGGTGAAACTTTAAAGCAAGGTTTAAAAGACCAAATTGAGAGGAAATTGAGTGAGGTTAGCTACTTGATAGGGACTCCAGTCATGAAGGAATCTCACAGAATGTGATGGGAATATGCTCTAACGGTATTTTGGCAGAGAACGAACGCAAGATGAGAATGCGGTATTAACTACAACACACTGGGAAGAACCAATGTCAGGGAATTCTGCATTGGACGTTCCCGAAATAAAATTGGACAATGCAAAAGTTGTCCAAAATTGGTAAAGTTATTCAGTTATCTTCCAGAAGAAAATCGAAAGAGTTATTACTCTTGCATGGGGAGATCTGCTGAAATATACTGGGAATTAATAATCTAATTGTAGATGATGTAAATATATGAGATGCTGTTCTGACTCTGTAACATCCTTGCAGGTATAACCCTTTAAAGTTGTACAAGTTCATAAGGAGATGTCACGTATGCATCAAAACGGCATAACCGAAGTGAGTTTTAATGAATAGAGTTTACCCATCATCATGGTGCCAAAGCCAGATAAGACCCAACAGTTATGTGTGGACGATCACAAAATCAATGTTGTTAGAAAGACTGATGCGAAGACATATCTGCAGTTGGAGGACTGTGTGGAAAAGATTGGAGGAGCAACTTACACTTCTAAGTTGGACTTCCTCAAAGGTTACTGGTAGTGAACTTTGTCAGAAAGATCAAAGGCAATTTTGTAACGCCAACTGGCCTGCAGAAATTTAAAGTAATGACGTTTGTACGAAAAACACTTCAGCCACATTTCAGAGGTTAACTGACAGGGTAATTTCCGAATACGCAACTGATTGGTGTATATTGTGTCTGGTGACTTTCAGTCTCTCGTGGATTGAATATTTACAGCATTTATCGGGCATTTTTGATCGAATTCGGAAGTCAAACTGATTTGTAAACCTAGCTGAAAGTGAATCTGCCAAAGCCAAAGTCACGGACAAATAGCCCCACGGGATGCGAAATCGAAAGTTACAGGGGACTTTTACACATTGTTGACGAAAAGAGCAGTACTACAGTTCCCAGGATTGAGTGGCTTTTACTGAAAGTTTGTGCCGAATGTTCGCAGTGGGACTACTCCACTCACCGAACTGTTAAAAACAGGCAAGAAATTTCAGTGAACACAAGACTTTCAAAATGTTGTTTTTCTCAGAGCAGAGCTGATTGTGAGGAGACATGATTGACGTGTACGAAATAATGAGGAGCAAGGCATTACAGATTGAAGGAAACATTTGCTCTTGATGGATCACCAGGGTTTGTCGATTTCAGATAAAATGCAGAATGCTTTGAATAGACTGGTAGGAAAACTTTATCAGTCAGCGGGTGGTAGACTCTGGAACTCACATTCTATAAAGATCAGTTGGACAGTTAACCCTTCATTCTTCTCTGATTTCACTGGCCAAAGAGTTTCGAAAAATGCTCAAAGCAGAGCATCACCGCGAGCAAGTTATTCGATCGCTGGCTTTATGAAATGGAAAGGTGCCCATGAGCAACGTGTCCGACTATTCGGCTTCCCTCCTGTGATGACGCTGGAATATTGACTCTCATGTTCTCAGGGACATGGAGTGAAGGCATTCTCGTTCCTGCAGATGAGGAGCTCATACCTTATTTCGGCTTTAAAAAAATCAGTTTTTAAGCGGGATTAACGTCTGCCCTGCCTGCGGGCCAGATAGGATTCGAACCTACAGCCTCCTGATCCTTCGTCAGGCGCGTTATCCATTGCGCCACTGGCCCGATGTACACACACAGCCTTAAGAGCCGTGATGTTAATACGGACACGGTTAATAGCAGTCGTTTTCACCAGTTGAACAAGCAATAAAGATAATCACTGTCACTGATTCAGTCTAATCTTCATCACCTTTCAAAGCAGCGAATTTTAAAAAAAAAACACATATGTCCTCACGAAGTTTCCATTCACACTCTGTCTGCTCAGTCATTTAATGGAATCACTGCTGATCTGATGAATTTCGAATCCACTTCTTCAGCATAACTGACGTGAATGTGAGCCTAATCACCACATTGTATATACCAGTTAACTTTCAGAGGTTTCGAGTACAGTAACGACTTTTGCGAGTATGCAGGAAAGTGAATACTGTGAACCGAGCAAAAAAATCCCTTCATGGAAATTAATCCAGTGCAAAGTGAACCATATAAGAACGGCAGATGACGTCAACATTCCTCTGCATCACTCTGCACAGATGCTTCTCCAAGAATTGACTCTTTGCAGAATTCTTCTTTGTAATTTAGACTGTCCCAGTTGTAGATATTCTTTCAATCCACAAACAAGTATCCTGCTGAAAACTACTTACTTAAAATTAAAATAGTTGACGATCTATTCGACCAGCTGATGTCCCAAAGTTCCGTGTTCCATGTCAATGCAAGTCCTTGCAGGGGAAATTGGAGCTCCCAGCCTGATGTCCCACTGCTTCTTGATGCGTGGGAATTGAAGCCGCTGTCGTTAAGGTGGGTGCTTTTAGCCTCGATCTTTCATGCGCCTCTGTATCATCAGAGAATGGCATTACGCTCACCGATTGCACTTTCGTAGCCGCATGCTTGCGTTGAACGTCATTACCATTTCAAATTAGTTTTGGGTGCAGTGTGACTCAATTCCTCTGATTCCACGCCCTTCAACTGGAATTATATGACATGTTACGTCAATAAGTGAGGAAATTGGTGAAGTAACCGATGTTAAAATACAGTGTTATTGAGAAATACATTTCAGCAATACCCTGCAGTATCCCATGACCCTTTGAAGTTTTGTGGATATCTCGCAAACGTAATATCCCACAACCTCAGTGTTGCAAACTCTACAGTCTCTCGGGACATAGAAGCTATGTGGGCGGCACGGTGGCACGGTGGTTAGCACTGCTGCCGCACAGCACTAGAGACATGGGTTCAATTCCCACCTCAGGCGATTGACTGTGTGGAGTTTGCACGTTCTCCCCGTGTCTGCGTGGGTTTCCTCCCACAGTCACAAAAATGTGCAGGTTAGGTGAGTTGGCCATGTTAAATTGCCCGTAGTGTTAGGTAGAGGTATGGGTGGGTTGTGCTTCGGCGGGTCGGTGTGGACTTGTTGGGCCGAAGGGCCTGTTTCCACACTGTAAGTAATCTAATCTTATTGCTTTTTGCATCGTGCTTTTCCATGTTCTGCTCGAATCACTGTCACAATCGGCATTTTCCCATTTTACTCCATGTAATATGTGCTTAGCAAACGCTGAAAAAAACAATCTTTGTTTTACATGAAAATACGATACGAGATGATATGTTTTCTTCTTCAAACACACTCTGTCTCACATCTTTGCGTTTCACATATCATAACCACCTTTTATCGGAGAAATCTCTCCCTCCCACAAGAACTAACTCGCCTAAACGTCCACCCTCCCATTTCACTGAGGTATTGCGCAATATAATACTCACATTTACACTGTTCATTCTGTACTGCTGCGATCACTGTTTTGGGTGAAAGTGCTGAATCCCATGTTCGGCATCTTCAAGCAATTCAATCCATTTAGATGCAGCTGTTCTGTAATTAATCCTCGTGGAGCAGCTTTTACTGACACTGACAAGAGATTACTGTAGCATCAATCTCAGGATAAGTGCACAGCGCAGGATTGAGCAAAAGATATTTTATTGGAAAAGACAAGTTTCTGTGGCTTTCTCCAGTCATTTATTTCATTTGTTCATTCGGTTCCCCCGAAATATTGCGTGCAGTTCTGCAATTCACATTACAGTAGTCATTTGATCGCACTGGAAACCGTGCAGAAATTTACCAAGTTGAAAAGTTTAGGTTATGAAGACAGATTGTTTTGACTGGGGTTGCTTTCTTAAGGCACAGGAAACTATGAGGATACATGTTTCATATGCACTATTTTAATGAGCGACATGGACAATGCAGACTAAAATAAACGTTTCCTCTTGACCGATCAACAGGGGCGAAGACTGAAGTTAAGAGATGGAAAGGATTGAGGAGATATGCAGAAAAATCTCATCAGCAAGCGGATGGTTGAATCTGGATTCACTGTCTGAAGGGATGTGCAGAGGCGAACCCACATAACCTTCAGAAATACAGGGATCTGAACTTGAGTTGTCAATGCATACAAGGCCAAGTGATGAAAATGAATACAGATAGTCAAGCGATTGCATCTGACAAAAGCATGTACAACGACCTTGAGGGCTGTCATTCTACACATGCGTGGTATTCGGGTAGCTGTCCATGGTGGGCTAGCAGGTCCATTTTTTTCACTTTCTTTGCTGTAACCCGGCTTTGATTCTCAGTCCGTGAGTTGGGGGTTGTTTTGATCCTGATAGTGACATCAGCAAAAGCAACCACCTGCAAGTGAGTGGTTTTAGTACCTCGGATCAATTAATGACGTCGAGAAATGAGAGACGATATCCCAGCCTCTTAAAGAAGGGGAACGGTGCCTCGGCAGTCTCTGCTCATTCAGACAGTTCACTCTCCATTCTCCTTTGTTTCCGCTTCCTAAAGGTTTTCCCAAAATTGTCAAAGCTGAGACTTGGCTCTGTGTCTTGTTTCCTTTTCAATTGCAGGTGCCACAGTGAATCTCGGAAAGTTGACAGGTGTAAAGGACAACGTGAGCAATGAATTCAGCTTCCCCCCGAGTGATGACTCTGGGATATTGACTCTGACGTTCGCCGGGGCATTTAATGAAGGGACTCTTGTCCATGCAGTTCAAGGTGCAAACCCCATTTCGGCTTCAGACCAGTCAGTTATTAGTGCAATAAAGTCAGCGCTGCCCGCAAGCCAGGTTGGAATCAAAACTCCACACAGCAGATCTGTAGTTAGGCACGTTTTCCATTGTGCCACTAGCCCGCTGTATGTGCTACATTGTGCGGTAAGTTAGGTTTTATGTGAATTTGAAGCCTGCCATTCTTGCTCTTAAACCAAGTCGAAACTTTAACTCCAATCTCTGGACCGTAATATTCTTTATCACACTGTGTAGGCGCGTGCTTGAGGTTGGTATTCTGCAGAGTTGTGATCCAAACACGGACATGACCAATCGTACTCATGTTCACAAGTTGAATAACCAGGAAAAATAATCACCGTTAATGCTTCATTCCAATGCTCCACTCTTTGTGTAGAGGAAGGTTTTGTAACGAAGAGACATTCATCCTCATGAAACTTCCATTCACTTTGTGTCTAATCAGCCATTCAATGGGATCTCCGCTCATTTGATGAATTTCAAATTCAATTTCCTGATTTTGCTCCATCACTTTTGATATACTAATGCCTAATCACATAATCCTATTCAAGCTAATTTTGGAAGTCTGAAAGTACTTCAACGACCTGTGCGAATTTACAAGAAATTGAATAAAATGAAATGAGCAAAAAAGAAATCCCTTCCTGCCCAGAGCAGAGTTAGCCATATGAGAAAGCTCAGACAGCGTAAACATTGCCTGCGTTTCTCTCAGTGCAGATGTCAATAGAAGCTGCTCCAGGTAAAGTTGGAACTTCCAGCTTAATGTCCCGGTGCTCCCTGCTTCGTGTCAATGGAAGCTGCTGCAGTTGAGGTTGCAGTTCCCAGCTTGATGCGACGTATACCACGTCAAAAGAAGCTGCTCCACGCGATGTTGGAACTCCCAGTCCCCGGCATTTCAATTCACTCTATACTTTCAGTGAAAAACTTCACAATCAATGATTTCATTACTGAACACATTTCTGCTGGCTCATCCCCATCCGCATTTCTAGTTTGATCTTCGCTACTGCACCATACAGTTTCTCGTATTTCAGACCTGAAACCTGGCACTATATGATATTCCACAGCAGTGGTCACTTCCTTGTATGACGAAATTGGTAAAGTAGCCGATGTTAAACTACATTTCTTTTGCAGAAATACATTCCAGCAATTCCCTGCGCTATTCCCTGACGCTTTCATTTTCTGGAGAACTATGTCACTGTTCGCCTGCAACAAACTAAGTGATGAAATATCCGTCGGTTCTGGAGATACCGAAGTTAACCATTCAGCCCACCATGAGTTTGCATGTCTCAGTCACTGTTTGTCAAGTATTCCTACTGTTCATGTAGTCCTGTTCCTAACATATCTTCTGCCACTATCTTTACTGCTTTTTGCATCATGCTATTCCATTTGGTGCCGGTATCGTGCAGTGGTTAGCGCTTTGCATACTGGCGGCAGAAAGATCATCTGCAATTTGACTTCCAGTATTGTCACTTGTTACCGTTTTATGCAGAGTAAGACATGCTTAACAAAAGCAGGAGCGAATCAATCTTTTTTGACATGAAAATATTCGTTGAGGTGATGATTTTACTCCTTCATACCCTCGCCCCTTTCACATCTCTGCTGTCTATGTATCAAGATTCAAACCCACCCATTCTCGGAGATTTCTCCCCATCACACGATCAGTAAACCTGCTTTAGGTCACTCCTCCAATTTCACTGAGGCATTTGGCAATCAAGCACTCGCATGGACATTGTTCAGTCTGTGCAGCTGCAGTCAATGTTGTTGGGCGAACGTGACCCAATCCCACAGTTAGGTCCTTAAAACCAATCGATCAATTTACATACTGCTGTTGTGAGATCAGTGCTCATGAAGCAATTTTTACTGGCATGTTCCGGAGATCACTGGAACATCAGGCTCTGGAAAAGGAGACAATGCAGTATTCAGCAACGGGTGTTTTTTTTTTTGGAAACGATCAGTTTCTCTGTTCTAATTTCAATGGAGAAGAAGAGATTGTGAGGAAACATGATTGAAATGTGCAAAACAATGAGAGATAAAGGCATGTTCGGATGAAAGAAATGGTTCCACTCGGACAAACGCCAAGTGGAGTAGACTAAATGTAAGAGCTGGAAGTTTTCAGTAGATAAGCAGTAAAACCTTTATCCACCAGTGGTGGTGATAAATCGGCAACTCATTGTGATGAAATCAACACAACCTTCAGAGGTATTCAATCTGTATTTGTGATGCTAAGGCATACAAGGCAAAGAGATGGAAATTGGAATGAGGATAGTCAAGCGGTTGTTTCTGCCAAGTAGGCGTCCAACTCGACGCGCGTCTGACCGCTGTACTCGTCCCTGGTCGCGTCGTGGTTCTGAATTGGCACTTTTACCACTGCGGCCCGGGTTCAATTCCTAGTAAGAGCTATTTTGTTCAGCATCAACAGCACGGGCATCTGTGATAGGATTCCCTTCAATGCTTCGAATCAATCAATGTCTCCATGAACATCAGGGTCAATGTTCCAGCCTCTTACAGTCGGAGAAGGTGCCTCGGCACTCCATGAGCCAACATGAGACTGAGATATTTATTTTGTTTCCTTGCCATTACGAGGAATCGCAGCGATTGGGTCATTGGCTCTGTGAAATTGAAAAGTGCCGATTCGCAGTGTGTGGGACTATTTGGTCTTCCTCACTTGACATGACGCTGCGACATTGACTGTGATGTTCTCCGGGACGTGTACTGAAAGAGATTCTTGTGTCTGCATATCAGGAGCTCAAACGTCATCTCGGCTTCAGAACAATGAGGAAGATTAGGTTGTGAGATTAATAAATACCTGCGTTAACTTCGAGCTAGAGAGAATGAAACCTACAATGTTCTGATCTGGAGTCAGGCACGTTAGACTTTGCGCCACTTGTCCCACGTGTTCTTCATGCTTTCATGCTTCAGAGTTGTGATGTTAACATGGACAGGAGAAATAGCAGTCATATTCAAGAATTTAACCAGGAAAGAAAATCACTACCACTGCTTCAGTCCAATCCTCCCCTCTTCGTGATTGTGTGCGATTCATAATGAAAACATATCTGTCATGATGAACCTTCCATTCAGCCTCTTGTCTGTTCAGCCATTGAATGGGATCATCGTTGATTCTGTAAATTTCAACAATAGTTCCCTGCTTTTCCTCCAAAAATCAAGATAAACTCGAGCATCATGTCAACATCAAATAGAGTCATAGAGTCAGAGAAATGCACAGCATGGAAACAGACTCTTTGGTCCTACTCGTCTATGCTGACCAAATATCCCAACCCAATGTAGTCCCACCTGCCATCACCCCGTCCATATCCCTCCAAACCCTATGTATTTGTATATCCATCCAAATGCCTCTTAAATATTGCAATTGTGCCAGCCTCCACAACTTCCTCTGGCAGCACATTCCATGCACTTATCACTCTCTGTGTGAAAATGTTGCCCAGTCGGTCTCATGTATATCTTTCCCCTTTCATCCTAAAACTATGCCCTCTAATTTTGGAATCGCAGACCCCAGGGAAAATGATTTTTTCTATTTACCATATCTTTGACCCTCATAATTTTGAAATCCTCTAACAAGTCACGCCTCAGCCTCTGAAGCGCCAGGGAAAACATTCCCAGCCTGTTAAGCGTCTCCCAATATCGCAAATCCTCCAACCTTGGCAAAATCCTCATTTTTTTTCTGAACCCTTTCAAGTTTCCTAACTTCTTTCCGATAGGAAGGGGAGCAGATATGCACGCAATATTCCAACAGTGGCCTAACCAATGTCTTGTACAGTCGCAACATGATCTCCCAACTCATATACTCAATACTCTGACCAATAAAGGAAAGTATACCAAACGCCTTCTTCACTATCCTATCTACCTGCGACTCCACTTTTAAGTTAACTTTCAAATATCAGAATTCTATGAACCTGCACTCCAAGGTCTCTTTGTTCAGCAACACTCCCTTGGACATTACCATTCAGTGTGGGGTTGCTGTTATGATTTGCTTTCCCAAAATGCAGCACCTCACATTTATCTGAATTAAACTCCACCTGCCACTTCTCAGCCGATTGGCCGAAATGGTCAAGATCCTGTTCTAATCTGTGGTAACTCTCTTCGCTGTCCACTACACCTCCAATTAAATGACAAAACGTAGTGGACCCAGCACTGATCCTTACAGCACTCCACTGGTCACGGGACTCCTGTCTGAAAAACAATCCTCCAGCACCAACCTCTGTCCTATACCTTTGAGCTAGTCATATACCGTTAATTTTTGGAAGTTTAGTTTGCTTTAATGACTTTTACGGGTTTTCAGGTAATTTAATATCATGACACGAGCTGAAAATACATTGTTGTAATTTAACCAAATATGCAGTCAGTCTTATGATAAAAGGCAGAAAAAGAAAATATTACCTGCGTTTCTTTCTGCACAGATTCTCCTCCATGAGCTGGATCTTTGCCACATTTTCCCTTATTTTTGCGAGATTTCCATGGGACAGATATTCACTCAATCTACAAACATAGGTCCTGCTAAATACTACTTTAATTCAGATTAAAATAACTGAGTATCCTTTCTCCCAACTTGATGTCTCATTGCTCCGTGCTCCTTATCAATACAATCTGCTCGAGAGGAGGTTGGAACGTCAAGCCTGCTGCCACAGTGCCCCCTGTTTTATGCCAACAGAAGCTGCTCCATATAAATTGGAGGTCCCAATCTGATATCACAATGCTCCTTTCTCCATGTCAACAGAAGGTACTACAGGTGAGTGTGGAGTCGAAGCCCCGGCATTTCATGCACCTTTATACTGTCACAGCGGGCTCATCCTCATGCCCATTTCCAGTTTGATCTTCGCTGCTGCGCCACTCAGTCTCGCTTAGCTTAGCCCCGGGAACACGAGATTATATGATATTCCACAACACTGGTTACTTATGCGGAATATCACACTCCTCCGTTTCATAAATCAGAATTCAAACCTTGGCACTTTCAGAGAATTCCCTCCCTTGCATGGTCACTAACCCTCCTTTTCATCGCTCCTCCCATTTCACTGAGGTATTCCATAACCGAATGCACACATCGGCACCACTCTGTCTGTGCTGCTGCTGTCACTCTTGATGGGTAAACGTGTCCCATCCCATCATCGGGAAGTTGAAACTAGTCGAGCCATTTCAATCCCGGTGGTTGTGAAATCAATCATCATGTCGGAGCCTTTACTGACATGGACCAGAGATTATCTGTTAACAATTCGTCTTGATTTCCTGCCACTAAGCCAGTATGGCACCTTACTTGCTACGTTTCCATTAATGCCACAGACGTTTATCTTTTAACCAGTTTGCCATTGTAAAATAAACACACACTTTGTCAAAAATACTCGTCTAATTCTTGTGCTAGGTGGATTTCAGTCTGACGTTAAGCTGACTGGTTTGTGATCTCTCCTACCAAGATGCTCTCCCGACGCCATTCCTCCTATTGTGCTGCTCTTGTTTGTCTTGCCATAACTGATCAAAACAGTGCTCTTGAAATCACTTCAAAAATCATTTCGCATTACAATGACACACTGTATTGGAGTTGTGAAAAAAAACCCTATTATTCCTACCCTTGTATTGATCATTATTGAGAGATTAACTGCCATTAGCTCCATTGTACCACTAAGTTGTTCTGGGCTCTGTGGCACTCTTCCAGCAGTGTCACTGCATTTTTTGTTCCTTCGCTGAATTTTTACAGCCGCGTTTGATGTTCATTTTAAAGCATCATTCCTCAAGAACTACAATTTGTCATTCGACCAAAATCGCCAGCCCTTTCATTTAAAGTCTCCTCCAGTGATATAAAAGGGGGAAAAAATGAGAGTTTCAGCAGCAGATGAACTGAGATTCGGCCGAGTTATCATTTGTCAGCGTGTGGGGCACATGTGATCGAGGTAATGAAAAGATCCAACAGCGCAACCCAGCAGCTTTCATGCTAACATTTATTTGATGTTAGCTGCACAAAATGCCAGCGTCATTCCACTTCATTTCACAATCTGTCTTTTTGTTTTTGGCTTGTCTTTTTCTCCTACAGTTCTCCCTTGTTGACAGTAACTTTGTCTGACATTCAACATGCCTGCCTTTCTTATACCCCCCAAACCGGATTATCTCATTGCTTCGATGTTGGCAGAATAATCAATTCGAAATCGACTGGCTTTTAGTTTACAGAGACGTAATTGAATTTGGTTAAATTTGAATTGTCGTCAAAATAGCAACCATCTCAGGTACCTATTTCACAGGCAAATGTTATATATTTTCAATATTCCAACAAACCCTGACACTGCTCTCATAAGCTCTCAGTGCAGAACAACATTCTACGTCTCTTAAAGGTGCAGTATACACTTTCAACATCATCACAATCTGGATTTCCACATAAGACTGTCTTGTGTTCTTGTGAATACAGGGCTATTGGAAAAGAACACCATTAGACATGGGGGCAACAATATGTTTATCCTCTCACTGAGTCTGCTTTTCCTTCGATTAGGTTATATTTATTTTGTTAATCCCCCATTCCACTTTCCTGTGATTTCCCCGTAACACTTGTATAAAAACCTGTCTGTCTCAGCCTTGATGTTTAATGATCCAGCCTCAACAGCCCTCCGAATTTTCTAGAATTGTTTACTTTTCACTGATGTGAGACTTGGTCTTTAATCTGGTGATTTGTCCACTCTATCTTACATAAAATTCCAATTCTTCCTCAGGTTCTGTATCAATTTGCTCAAGGGTCAAACGGTCACTCTCCCTGAATCCAAGAACTGCTTCTCCAAACTGAAGACAGATTCGTAGCATGTTTTTAACCTATTCTCTGGCTCTGTAAACAGGCTGCCTCCTTAGTCCCTAATACTCCCATTCTTTCCCGCGTTATCCTCTTCCCCTTAGTAAACCAAACAAAAATTACTTTGGATTCTTGCTAATCTTACCCGCTAAAGTTTTATCAACCTTCCTTCTGCTCTTCCACTGATTTTTTAAGTTTAGTACTACGCTTTCTATATTCGTTTAGGTCCTTCATTGACCTGCTCACTTGGTGCCAGATTTAAGCTTTTCATTCCTTTTTCATCCTGTTCGGAATTTGTGTCGACATCTGAGATTCTCTGGGTTTGTTTACTTAAATTTTATCTTCGGTGTAACATGCTGGGCCGACACTGTCATCAATTCAATTTTAATCAAATGACCCCCCAACCCCTGCCCCATCTTGTTCTGCTACACTTTCACCCAGACGCAACTGCACTTTGGCCAGATCCTGTCATTTGTTTCCATAAAATCTGTCTCTCCAATGCAAATAGCTCTTATTTTTCTAACATTGTTGGGGTCTTTTCCTGAGCAAAGTCAAAATGTGTGATATCACAGTCACTGCTCCTATAATGCTCTCCCACTTCTAGCTGGAACAGCTGACTGGCTTCGTTCCCCACAGTGAGGCCAAGCACTGCACTGCCCTTTTTTGTACCTGCTCTACGTTGATATAAGAAGCTCTCTGGAATAAATTTCAAAACACCTGCCCCCTCTTAAAATGTTATCATTGACCTAATGAATGTTTGGGATTGAAATGCCTGAACATAATGATCCTATTATTGTGTTTACACATCTCAATAACTTGGTTATGTACCTGCTCCCGTACTTTCCTTTATCTGGGGGTCTATAATATATCCCTAGCAGTGTTTCTGTCATGGTTTTGATCCTGAGCTCTAAACACCAAGCCTCATTAGAAGATCCTTTCAAGATATCGTCCCTTCTTACGCCAGTAACTGACTCCATAATTAAAAAGGCAACACCAGTTCCTCTTTTACCCTCTCTGCTGTCCTGACTATAGTTCTGGTACCACAGAATATTGAGTTGTCAGCCCCGACCTCCCAAAAACACATCTCTCTAATGGCAAAAATGTCACACTTCCACATGCCACCTCGTTTCCTTATCATATCTGTCTGTCTGATAATATTAGCAGCGTTAAGGTAAAGCACATCCAACCTGGAATATATCATCTGGCATGCTCTGCACCTCGGAATTCTTCAGTCATTCATTGTTCGTTATCAACCTGTCCAATTCATGAAACAAGACTGTTACTCTAGGACTGAATGAATATTTGTTGAATTTGAATTTCGGTTTTAGTAAATGTGTTCATCAAATGCAACTTTCCAGAACTGAACAGTCAGCTCCAGATACAATGAGTTTCTGCTGATTAGTTCCCTGCTCAGTGTGCAGAGGGGACAGCCCTCAGTAATGGAGAAAATGAGGACTGCAGATCCTGGTGATCAGAGTCGAAAATTGTGTCGCTGGAAAAGCACGGCCAGTTAGGCTGCATCTGAGGAGCAGCAGAGTCAAATCTTCCCATGTATTCCATTCCATAATATACAGGATATTGGTAACCATACTTGGTCAGGAAGGCAGCACTCTACAGAGGAGAAAGTGAGGTCTGCAGATGCTGGAGATCAAAGTTGAAACTTTATTGCTGGAACAGCATAGCAGGTCAGGCAGCATCCAGGGAACAGGAGATTCGACGTTTCGGGCACAGGCCCTTCTTCAGGATTCCTGAAGAAGGGCCTGTGCCCGAAACGTCGAATCTCCTGTTCCCTGGATGCTGCCTGACCTGCTGTGCTGTTCCAGCAATAAAGTTTCAGCACTCTACAGAGCCCTGAAATTGAAAGCAGTCAATCAGTTGGTTGGACAGGGAGTAAACAAGTTGCGCTGAAATACAGATCGATTGAAGTACAAACATAAAGATAGATAAATCCCTTGGCCAGATGGGAAACACACTAGGTTACTACAGGAAGAGAGGGTAGAGATTTCTGTGCCTTTGGCGATTGTCGTTGCGTCTTCAGTCTCCATTGGAGTAGCGTCGGTTGATTGGAGGGTGGCAAATGTTAGTTCCTTGTTCAGGCAAGGAAACAGGTATTTTCCTGAGAATGACAGACCAGTCAGTCTTGCATCAGTATTGGGCAGAGTGTTGGAGAGGATTCTGAAAAATTATAGTTTGATTATAAATAGTCAGCATGGCTTTGTGAGGGGCAGGTCATACCTCACAACTCTTATTGGATTCTTTGAGGATGGGATTAAGCACACTGAAGAAGGTAGAACAGTGAATGCGGAGTGCATTGCTTTTAACAAGGTGTTTGATAAGCTTCCCCGTGGTAGTTTCATTCAGAAAGTAAGGAGGCATGACATCCAGGGAGACCTATCTGTCTGGATACAGAATTGGCTAGCCCATAGAATACAGAGGGTGGTGGTAAATGGGAAGTATTCAGTGTGGAACTAGGTGAGCAGTGGTGTTCCGTAAGGATCGATTCTGGGACCTCTGCTGTTTGTGATTTTGATAAATGACTTGGATGACGAAGTGGAAGGGTAGGTTCGTAAGTTTGATGATGTAACACAGCTTCGTGGAATTGTGGATAATATGGAGGGCTGTTGTAGTTGCAACAGGACATTGACAGGATGCAGGACTCAGCTGCTAAGTGGCAGATGGTGTTCAATATGGAAAAGCGGGATACGATTCATTTTGGAAGGTCGAATTTGAATGCAGAATACAGGGTTAAAGGCAAGATTCTTACATTGTGGAGGAACAGGGGGATCATATGGTCCATGGCATAGCTCCCGCAAAGTTGCCACCCAGGTTTATAAGGTTGTTAAGGAGGTGTTTGATGTGTTCATTAGCTGAGGGATTGAGTTTAAGAGCTGCAAGGTGATGCTGCAACACTATGGATCCCTGGTGAGACCACACTTAGAATATTGTGATCAGTTCTGGTTGCGTCGTTATAGGAAAGATGTGGAAGCTTTGGTGAGGGTGCTGAGGAGATTTATCAAGATGCTGTCTGGACTAGAGGGCATATCTTACAAAGAAAATTTAAGGGAGCTCAGGTGTTTTCCTCATTGGAATGAAGAAGAATGTAAAGTGACTTGACAGGGGTGTTCAAGATGATGAGAGGCATAGAGAGATTGGATAGCCAGAGACTTTCTCCCAGGGTGGAAACGGCTCTCCAGGGTATATGATTGGTTAAAGGTTTAGGGGAGATGTCAGAGGTAGGTTCTTTACACAGAGAGTGGTGGGTGTGTGCAATGAACAGCCAGCAGTTGTAGTAAAATCAGCTATATTTGGGATATTTAATTGGATAGCACATGAATGATAGTATAATGAAAGGTATGTAGGTTAGTCTGATCTTAGAGTAGGATAAAAGGTCGAAAGAACGTCAAGGGCCGAAGGGACTGCACTGTGCTGCACTGTTCTATGTTTCCAGTTTCACCCAGCCTGTGGATTCTCATCAATTGTTGAATGTGTGAGGGAGCGATGTGTGTGAGTTCAGGAAGCTTTTGAGGGTATAAGGCCAAAACCTCCAGTTATGGTGTGCATTGTTACAGTCACCTGAAAGCCAGTATAATCTGTGTGGTTACTTAGGCCAGACAGAATCCACCAAGTTCAGTTATTAATGCGATTTTTGGATTGCCGTTTGCTGCTGGTTATTTCACATACATTCTACTGTGTGACCCATGTAGTAATCTCTGACCATTCACAGAGATGTACAATTTTATTTTGATACTAGAGAATGTGAAGGTGGCATTTATTGGATATGGCTTTAGTGATTTCTTTGTGAGACACAAGGCACTGCAATAGATTGTCAACTTGTTAACGTCTTCACCCATGTCTGATCCGGGGTGCAGATGTATGGAGTCTGGGAGGCAGGTCAGATTTCATCACCATAGGTAACTTGTATGGTGTGATTATGGCTCTCCATGTCAACACGTATGCTCTCTGGGCCAGTCTCTGACTGAAGATGAATTTTAAAACTTGGTTTCTGGTCAGCCATTAGTATTTAACGTGGACAACATTTTTACCTACACTGAGACCAGTGATAGTCTGTTGGCGTGTTCTACTCCTGCCCAAGGTGGATTCCAAACTATGTATTTTGAAGTAATGTTTGGCTGACTGCCCAGAACCACGTTAGATTCTCCATGCACAGATTGTGGAACAGGCCACTGAGTCTCTGTTTCACAGGCAGCTGTGAGGTCCAATAACACTGTAAATGGTTTCAGATCTATTTGAAACAATTTTCAGCGTAGCTCCTTGCAAGGATTTGAGTTTACTGACCCCGAACAATAATCGGATGTTTGCTATATTTCACGAATTGGGCAAAACTAAGACGTGAATGATAATCCTTCAAGTGAACTATAATCTCTTAAATCAATTATGGTGATTCTATATTTATGGAACTAAAATATAAACTCCTGTCACGATTTTCTAACAAAGAACTAAAGTATGTACATTTTATTTTATCGAAGAAAGAACTTAACTCTTGTAATCAGAATTAGATATTCAATGTCAGGGTTCAAAGCAATGTTTTGCCACTCCAATATTTTTAAAGTGGATGGCTTCTGAATGATTGCATGTTCAGAGTGAGCAAACGATTGAACATACAAATAGAATTAGCGTTCTTATACACATATATAAACAATCAATTTAATTTCTCACTGAAATGTACGATCTTCAGCTATTTGCCAACAATTCAAAAACAGCAATAATGCAACATGGACTGTGAATATTAAACTAAATAAATTATTTGTGTTACCAAAGTTTGTGAGAAGATTTGTAGCTCGGGTGCTCATTGTTGTGGTTCTGTTCGCCGAGTTGGGAGGAATGCCGGAGGAAAGATCACAGAAGCGCTTCACAGGAGGCTCCCAAGCACCGAGGATGTCACCTAAACAGGGGACGAAACATCTGCAACACAAATTCCAATGGGAATCCTGTGCCAACCGCCTAAGCGCCACATACGAACAACTCCGGTTCCTGCATGCAACACAAATTCCCAGCTCGGCGAACAGAACCACAACTATTTGTGTTACCAAATTTTAGTGAATAATAATTTGAAAACTTCCAATTTTTAGAATGAATGATGTTTAATATGAAACGTGAAGAGTGAAAAATAAACAATGAACATGATATCGTGTAAGTTAAAAGTCAGAGATTTCCAAAGAGTTTTGTGACAAAGCAATGATATATATTTTGTTTTAGTAATTGAAATTCAACATGTAAAATATTCATGTTCTGAGTAAGAATTAGACTTCACAATGAAGCTGACCTTGCAATACTTGCATTTTAAATGCTTATTCTGCACCAAATAATCAGATATTTGCGAGCATTTACACTGTAAAATAATTGGATACTGACTTTAATTCACAGCTGGCACATGATAGAGTACAAAAATTTAAAGTACAGGAGGAGGCTATTGGCCATTATGTATAAATCAGCTCCAAAATGTCTCCCAAGCACCCCCCATTTGCCAGCCCTCTCTCTGTTGCCCGTTAAATTCATAATTTCCAAATATATATCTAGTTCTCTTTTGAATCTTCATCCCCAACTTTCCCAGCCAGTCAATTCCAATTCGTAATAACTCTAAATAAAGACGTTTTTCCTTATTTTACTCCTAGCTCTTTTGCTGACTACCTTGAAATTAGAATTCCTTGATGCTGTAATGCCAACTAATAGAGTATTCTTTTTCGACTCTGCAACTTTTTCCATACTTTTGAGCACCGCAATAAATTCACATCTTTGTCTGTTCTGCTCTAGGAACAATAAGCCTTGCATGAACTGTAACAAACACTACAACGGAAAACAAGCCTAAAACAAGTCACCAGGATATATGAACATCAACTAGCTACAAAAGACATGATCCCAACTCTAATTTCTTGTGTACTGATGAGGAAGTACGCCACTTTGACTAGGTATCCGTATGCATCTTAGGACAGGCCAAACAGAGACAAGCACAAGAATTTCTAGAAACATGGCATTCCAACCGGAACTCCATCAACAAACACATTAATTTTGACTCCATCTACCATCCTCTGAGAAAAAGGGCCTGAAATGACATCATCGACACAGGAAATTACATTACCAACTCAAGGAAACTGAAACATTTAAATAGAAAGTGGGAGATAACACCAGCACTTCACTGGAGGCTAACTTACTGAGTACAGTTAATGGAACAAACCAGGAACAGCCATTAGCTATTGCTTCAGAATATATCTGAGTGTTCGTGGTTGCCACCACATAGAATAATTGAATGAAAATGCGAGCCTGCACCACCACGTGCATATCCAAAGGCTTTTTAAAAAGTTTATGAGATTACCTGCTCAGTCACCCGCTTCGGCAATGTATTCCATGCACATATCCCCAGGATCTGAACGGCGGCACACTGGTTAGCACTCCTGCCTTAGAGCGCTGGGGACCCAGGTTTGATTCCAGCCTCGGGTGACTGCCTGTATAGATTTTGCACATTCTCCCCGTGTCCGCGTGGGTTTCCTCTCGGTACACCGGTTTCCTCCCACAATCCAAAGATGTGCAGGTTAAGTGAATTGGCCATGCTAAATTGCCCAAAGTGTTCATGGTTGTGTAGGTTAGGTACATTAGTCAGGGGTAAATATAGGAGGAACGTGTTTGGATGGGTTACTCTTTGGAGGGTCAGTGTGGATTTGTTGGGCCGAAGGGCCTGTTTCCACACATATGACCTTTATATTCTCTGTCTGTGCCGCCCTCTCAGTTCAATACAGACTCCACAAATTCTCTCTCCATCCCCTGCCTTTCACTTTAAGAATGTTTCCCTATGTTTTTAACCCTTCGAGTAAAGAAAACAGCTGTTGACTGTTCATTTTCTCCGTATCCCTTATGCTCTTGTATACCTGTAATATGTTCCCTCCTCAACCTTTCCTGCTGTAAAGACAAAAGGAGCACGATTAGCCCTCGCCCTTCGCAGTTTTAATACTCAATTGTCTTGTTAATTCAGATGTGCATTATCTCACATTTATCAGTGTTAAATTTCATCGGCCATTCATCTGGATATAGAAATCACCTGTTTATATCGTCCTGTAGCATAACCCTTTCCTCATCACTGTGAAGCATCCATCTAATCTTTGTGTCACCCCCAACATTAGTTATCATTCCACTGCCATCCATTTTCCACATTCTCACCATCATCATTTATGAATATCACAAACAAACCTTGATTTCCTTCCTGTTCTCCAGATGTTATTCACAAAGGAATAATTAAGAATTCCAGTCTCTTGTTGTTCTTATTTTTGGGAATTCACAGAGTGATGTAGTTAACACCGATTATGAGAGTGCTGCAAATGCCATTTTTGACACAAAGTTAAATTCACCTTTTTCACTCTGTCCCTCGGCATGTCTTATTCATAAAGCTTGTAACTAATTTAGGGTGAACTACGGTTTTGGCACCTTGCACAAGAACATTACCCTTTTGTGTGGCACTGTGCTTTGTAACAATAGTCAGAACTGAGAAATTTTTCATCTGCAGGATGGACACAGACTAATTGCTTGAATCAGCTAATGTGATGAGGATAAATATTCAATTAAATTCTACGTTATGGAGAAACTGCAGGAGATGAAATCATATTCTCATGTCTACCTTGAATTGGAAGCAAATACATACTGTTAAAAAATTCAAAAATGTTGATACACAACATCAGGGGAGAAGAAAACACGTTACCTGCATTTGATGGAGATACTAAACTATAGAGTGAATGTACAATCTGATAAAGAATCAAGTGATAGAAAAAGAACTACATCAAATCTCAATTTTCAATTGAATCAGTTCCCAATTTTTATTAACAGTGGTGGTTTTCACCCAACCTCACCTTTCCAAAAACAAGCTTTTCCCAGTCACTAAAACGTCATTAGCCATTCTTCCTCCCCCTTCCTACACTTTCTTTACACTCCTACTTTCCTTGCACTACCCCTTCTGCTGCCACATACTCTTCCACTGATGATATCTCTTCACACCCTTCTTCTGCCACTCCCACTGTAAGGTACACCAATTCCCTAGTTAATCCCACTTTCACTGGCCATCCCTTACCCTTTTTGCTATCCACTGGGGAGATGGGAGCTGCTGGCTTCTGTGCTGCTATTGGTCAGCAGTGAATGATGAGATTGAGATGATCAATGCCCAATAGGAACAGACAATAGTTTATGTCTGTCATTGACCAATGCACCGTGAATAGAGTGTTTTTTTTTCCCCCATAGAGAGTGGAACTATTCATCCCAAATAGGAAACACCTCTCCTCAGAATCAGAAGCCCATGCATTTGTTTGTTCTTAAACGTTGCGAAGACAGTGATCACATTGTTCAAATATGCCGTGTTCTACCCTTTTTCTCTTTAGTATTTTAACTTATTTTCTAATGTCAGTTGAGGTGAGACCATAGCAACTTCCCTTGCCATCAAAGTAGTATTTGACTCATGTAGCATCATTGACCCTCAGGAAACTGCGGTCAATGGGAATCAGAGGAAATTCTGTGCTGGCAATTTCCTCAATGAACAATGACACCTTCCCGAGAGCTATTGAGGATGACAAATAAACGCTGTCCTTGCTAGTGCATCCAAAACCATGGATACATTTGTCTTATTAATAACATCAAGATACATTCAGTTTTCACAGTTTGGTCTAAAATCTCAGAAAAGTAACACCTTGCTATTGAGTGATATCCCAATGAAATCAGAGCATTACAATAAGACAATGATTCCGATTATTTTCAATCATTTACTTTCTGAGGACCGGTCGTACGGTGTCATTACCACTGAGATTAACACTTTCTCTGTTCAACAGCATCACATCACATTGGTTCAAGGCTGCACTGTTCCCCAATTCTATTTCATTCTCCAGCTCATTCGCCATGCTCGCCAGATATACGAGGCCCACAAAATGGAATAACTTAGAGATGCCTATGAGCCTCTGGCACCTGCCACCCATGCCCTGTAATCTGAGTCCATCCCCTTCCCCAAGCCCACCTCCTGTCGTGTATTCACCATCCCTCCTAACCTTCCACGCTCTAATGCTGAATGTTCTGTACTCAGCAAAGATCTCAGCTTTAATCCTCTGTGCCCCCAATTTAATGAATTTCAGGCACGACAGAATGTTGAACTTCTCTTCCACCGTCTTCTCCTCGGTGTCCATTTCTTCGTGCAAGAGTACACTCCCCATCCCATAGACCTTCGCCCAGCTCCAACACTCTCCCTCCACCTGGACCCATTCCTCTGGCGTTTACTTGAACTTAATCTGTTCATTGAGAACGCTCCATGGGAGTTTGGTTGTCTTAAATTCTCTGTATCCCCCTCACCCGATCCAACCTATCACCCTCTGAACAGACTGCATGCTGTATGCTTCGATCCAACCCTGACTATGTTTTTCAGCCTGTGCCAATAAGGGTGGTGCTGCGGTAGTCTGGTGGACTCAGCTCTACACTTCAGAGGCTGAGTGCCAGCTCTCAGATACCTCCACATATCACCCTCTTGTCCATATCCCTACCATGGCACATCAGGTTATTTTATTAACTAAATCTGACCACATTTCATCTGGAGATTCTCACGCACTCACCCCCCCCCCCCAACCAAACACACACACGTACTCACCCCCACCTAACTGTCCAGAAAATGATGGTCCTCTGATAGCAGAGTTCGCTTTTATCTGCTCCTGAAAACCCACGAACAGAACTGTCTGGGCAGACCCATTGCTTCAGCATGCTCCTGCCATACAGACGGGGTGCATGGATACAGACATGGGCCCAAGTTATATCTGTTCCTTCATGGGGTACGTCGACCTTT
Organism: Chiloscyllium plagiosum; assembly: GCF_037043375.1. Taxonomy (NCBI): domain Eukaryota; kingdom Metazoa; phylum Chordata; class Chondrichthyes; order Orectolobiformes; family Hemiscylliidae; genus Chiloscyllium; species Chiloscyllium plagiosum. Next base: position 102,864,425 of record NW_028270159.1, read on the forward strand.
CCTTGTTCCAGTTCTATTTCAGCCCCCATCCACAACTCTTTCTCCGATAGGTAGATGATTTCGTCGCTGCTTCTCCTCTCTCTTCTCCAAAATTGGAAAAGTTAATCGTTTCCAATTTGCACCCCACTCTCATTTTCACCTGGTCTATCTCTGACTCCTCCCTTCCTTTCCTCGACATCTCTGTTCTATTTCTGGGGATAGACCGGTCACTGATATCCAGCATTAACCCACCAACTCCCAGAGCTACCTGGAGTATACATCCTCACACCCTGTTTCCTGCAAAGACTTCAATTAATTCTCTCAGTTCTTCCGTCTCCATCGCATTGCTTCTGATGATGTTAACTACAAAAATGTGGCCTCTGATATGTCCACCTTCTTCCTCACCCAAGAACTCCCCAGCACTGTTATCAACAGGACCCTCAACCAGTTCCGACCCATCTCCTGCACTTTTACCCTCAGCCTCTTTTTTCCCGCCTGCAACAGCGTTAGAGTTCCCCTTGTCCTTACCTACCATCCCACTAGCATTCACATGCAAAAGATCATCAGTCCGCATTTACCCCACCTCCAGCGAGATGCCACCACTAGACACATATTTGCCTCCTCTCCCTTTTCCGCCTTCTGATGGACCACTTCCTCCAGGACACCCTGATCCGCTCGTTATTCACTCCCAACACCACCCCCCCCCCCCACCTCCCGCACCCCCACCACAGGTCCACATCACTTTCTCCTGCCAGAGGTGTTACATTTCCCAATTACCTCCACCCTCCTCACTATCCAAGAGGTCAAACATACCTCCCAGATGAAGCTGCGTGTACAAACATTTCCCACAATCCGATCTACTGCATTCGCTGCTCACATTGTGGGCTGCCCTACTTTGGGGAAGCTAAAGGTAGACTGGGTGACCTCTTCACAGAATATCCAAGATGTACCTATGCAAAAGTCAGTGTCTCGCAATTGGTTTGTCTCACAATGCAATACGTCATCGATATTTAGAGCCCTGTGAAACATAGGAACTTTGTAATTTCTCATTTAATGTCCATAACAAATTATTCGAGATTCAACTGAGATAGCAGCGTTGCTTATATCGTTCAGATCAGTCAATTTGTCACAGTTCAGAAAGAAAAAGAAATCGAATGAGGGAAACTCAGCAGGCCTGGCACCCTCTGAGCAGAGATACACAGAATTAACCTTTGATTCCAATATGACTTTTTCAGAACAGTGTCACATCATATTCGATATATTAACTCTGTTTCTCTCTGCAGATACTTCCTCATCTGTTGCGTTTCTCCACCATTTTCAGTTTGTATTTCATGTTTCCATATCACTATGTTTCATGTTTTGTTGACAGGGTTACATGTTGAATTTCGTTATTTATGGACAATGTCGTCCTTTTCTGTTCCTGTTATAGTTGGTGTGTCTGGGACACCTGTGTTGCAGCCGAAATCTGTTTCCTCTTTAAGATTCAAAGTAAAAAAAAAAATGTTTTTCTGAATATCCTGTAAATCTCAGGAACTCCACTTTGATTGAAAAGGCATTTCAGAGCCAGCTGAAAATTCATGAGATATTAGGAATAGAGTATTGATGATGGAACACTCTGTATCCTTCATTAAACTAGTTTGTCTACACACTCTCCAAAGGCTTTGATTACATATCACAGAATTAATTATAGCAAAAGTGGGGGTAACTCAGCCCATTGTCTCTTCCAGCTTGGAATGACTATATCTCTACTGTTAATCTCCTCTATGGTCCCAATAGCTCTTCAAATTTTGTTATTAGTGTCTGCTTTTAATTGTAAGTATCCTGCCAGATATGAACAATACGATCAATCTCAAACAAAAAAAAAACAGAACTTAGAGGGCAAGCTCAGCATGTCTGGCAATATCTGTGAAGAGAAATCAAAGTTAATGTTTCAGGTCCTGTGACCCTACTCAGGCTGTATACCCAAAGATTAAATGGTGTGTATATAAAATATTGTTCATTTTATCACATTTAAAATTATCCTTTTCAGATCACATTTTCATGCAGCATTACATCTCCCAAATGTTGGCTGTTTCCCTGTTGTGGATTAGATTTAATTCTGTCTGTCAGAAAGAGTGATGATGACTGGGGAATATCGATGTCTCCCCATGCATTCTCCGCAGCCACTGCCCCCAATCCGCCTTAGCTCACAGCCAATGTCATATTCATTCGAACCTGACTTATTAATTCATAAGTCTTAATGAATAAGTTCATTGTAATTATCACTTTTGGTTTTGGACTGAGGCCAAAAGGTGTTAAAAAATATTGCTTTACAGCAAATAAAACTGCATTTAGAATTTTCTCAATTTGTAAAAAATTAATTACTGAAGCATATTCCCTATGGAAGTTCCAAAGTCGCCTTATTAGAGCAGGGAGAGGAATATTCAGAGAAGTCCACACTTCCTGTCTATGTTCAGGACAACTGTGCCCATTGACAGTCTGTTCGCTAGCTTTTGTTCCCGTGGAGGAGAGATCAGCACAGTAAAAACATCCTGATTGTGATTCTTTTGGGGGGGAGGGGTGGATGGATTTGGGGAGAGATGGTTACAGCATAGTAAACAGACAACAGAGCAAAATCATCTCGCCTATGAAAAGATAACACCCATCATTCTCCCTCACAACTGGCTTCACTAGAGCAATTGGTGATGGGCGATTTGACCAATAGCCAGCAATGCCAACATGTAGCCCAGTCCAGTTATATTGTGAAATGAATGTGCCGTATTGAAAGCTGGGACTGTTTGCTCAGTGACTGTGATTAATGTCAGTCTCCATGCAATGTAACTGTGTCAGTGGAGGGTTTCCCTCTCCGATTGGTGAGGGGCTTCATTCAGTCCGCTATCCCACTGTAGTAGCAGATGCATCAGCTCCAAACTAACAGAGATCAACAGCTGTGTAGACAGAGAGAGGACAGATCTGAATCTGAGAATAGCGGACTGGAACATTACAACAATGGAGAGGAGATTTTCCTTGAGTCATTTCAAGATTACGCCCTATTAGGAATTTCTACCATATCGAACATCAGCAGTGCTTATGATTATTCTGGGCGGGGTTGAGGGTGTGCTACTAACCTATTCTCGCTTTTGTTGGCGTTCTCTACCTCTGTCCATTCATTAATCGCAAAAGCAAATTTGAACTTCGTTGCAAATTCTGTTATCTATATTGTCAGAGAAAGAAACTCTTGTCTTCAGATTCAATTGAAGTCTCCATTCATTATCCATGAATTGCAGACCACTACCTCAGAAACATCTGCGAACAAAACTGTTCACAACCTCGAGATCTCTTTTTGCCCTGGACTGCTTTGTGTCTCGTGTTCTCTCTGTCACGAAACCTGTCCACTACCCGCTCCCCAAACTCCATCTCTGTGTTAGTGCTGTTGCTGAACAAACCAATGGCTGTACGTTGGTAAAATTCAGACTTCATGTTTCAAGCACTCTGCTGACCATTTCTCCAAATACAAATATTTCAAGCACAAAATTATTCTTGTCTCGGATCTTACTTCATGATTAGGACACTGTATGGATGTAGGAAAGTCGCTGGATGCATTTCAGAAGCAAAGCTTATTAAACGAAAGATATTGTTTCAAGTGATTTGTTTCAAGTCCTACCACAGCTGATGACAGAACTTAAATAAAAATGACAAGAATTGGAATAAAAGTGAATTTCACGAAAAACAACCACAAAACCAACATTTTGTCTGAAAGCCTTCCTGTTTCACTGATCACCTTCGGTAAAGAAAACTAATGTTATTACCCGATGTGGGTTAAGTGAGACTTCAGCCCCAAGACAATGTGCTTTACTTTATATTGGCTTGTGGAATGGCCTCAGAGTCAGGGCAATTCGTGATGGTCACCTCATGCTGCCCTTGGCAGAGATGCCAACGTCCCACGAAATAACAAAATTGAAGGTGAAATCAAATAAAGGAAGATGCTGAAAATCTGAAATTATGGAAAGAAATGCAAAGAAACGAACAGAAAGTGCTGGGGAACTTTCCTGAACTGAAAGCAGCTGGAAAGGAGTGTGATTAATACCGTTAAGAAGGAAGTCTGCTTTGAAGGGGAGAAGGAGTCAAAAGAGAAAGAGAGATATAGAAGAAAAAAGAGCAAACAAAAAGAATGATGATCAGCTGGGCTGGAAATAAAATGTAAGATTGACCACATTTATTTTTCGCTAATCCCATCTTCCTGAATATCATGCTCAATTAGATACAGATATCGCCCGCTTTTCAAAAGTTCGCCTTTCAACGCCTTTCCGAATGACCTACATTAGGTCCTTATTTCGCTAAACAAAAGAAATCCGAAGAGAATTTTCACTTTTACAAGAAAGGCAAAAAATTTTCCCATGCAAATTAGTGCTACTGCTCTTTACACCATATCGCAGGAACACTCTACTTACAGATAACAAGCGAAACCTGTATTAATCTAAGATTATGTTTAATTCGATTTGATACCCCTGTCTGTCTTCCCAGAGTGTGGTATCTTCGTGTATTCATTAATGGGATATGTGTATCTCTGAATACGCCAGCATTAGTTCACTTTCCCAGTTGCCCTTGAGAAAACCTTGAGCCACTGCAGTCCACGTGTTTGATCTGAAGTTCATTCGCACTTCAGTTGGATATTCAGTAATATCAAGGCAGTCAAGTTCTGGATTGCCAGAGGCCACCACCTCTCTCTGCCACAGAAATGCAGCTGGATTCTAGCAACTGTCTGTGACTAACAAAAGGACATCCTGTTCTCTTAAGATTGTCTCATATTTCAAGGTCCTAGAGTCTGTGAGCCATTGTCCTGCATTCTGATTTAAGAATTCTTTGCCTTTTACTCCAGAATCCTTGAGACCTTTGTTGGTTAATTTAACACCGCTAGGTGTAAAGCTTAGTGATGATCGTGCTGCTCCCGTATCCACTAAAAAAAAACTACGTCCTCTTTGTAAGGTCCCAGCTTTAAATTTATCAAGGCTTCCTGGTGGGTCCCCGGGGGCAGGAACTCCTGACACCCCTACTTTTCATCAAGGTTCATAAACGGCACTGCCTTTACTTCCTTTTTCGGATCTGGACACTCTCTCTTAAAGTGACCTGTCTTTCCGCCTGTGGGGATTTCCACTTTGATCCTTGTTCCTGTCTACCAGACTCCTTAACATCTCCTCCCCGATCCCTTCTCCTCCCTTTATTTTCAACATACTACCCGCCACCATTCCAGTTTCCTTATCCTATTAGTTTTGACATTTTCTTTGTTACCACATCAACCGCGGCTTATCATTATTTTTGCCTTCTGTTTCTGCTTCTCATGTTACGTTGCCAGGTCAATTGCTGAGCCGATTTAACCAACTGAACAGCTTTAGGCCAACCTCATGGTCATTCCTCATCACTCAATGTTTTGTGTAGACCTTGATTTTTAAAAGAAATATTGCAATATTTCTTCCTGCCTGTATCTCAAATATAATTTATCAATTTATGATTGTCTAACTTTAAAGCCTGTTCCTAGATATACATTTTTGAATCTTACTTGCAAATATATATTTATATATTATAAATTCATTTATTCAACGTTTAATATTTAAAATGTAAAATGCATACAGTTCCCAACTTTGAAATTCACTATAATTACCCGGTTTTAGTCCCTTGATCCAAAATTAGTTTTCTTAAGTAGTCTTGACCAGTCATTGCTCAATTACAATGCTATTGGTAGTTTAAAAAAAAATCTTCTAATTCATGAATAATGGCCGAATCCAAGGTCTCCGATTTTAACCATAGGATTTTCCTTTTTGTTTTTATTTATTACAATCTAATGTTGAACTGATACGCCAACTGTCCTCCAGAAATCCCTTTTATTTAAGAATGAAAGAGATTAGATAGAAGCTAATAGTAAGACAGTCATGATCTGTAAAAAGAACAGGAGTTAACATTTTTTTCATAATCTTGCAATATCCTTAACCTTAAAAGAAATCATGGTAAAATTTCCATAATAGAAATCAGATTCTAAACAGTCCCGGACCTCAAGCTCCAGGGAACATTTGATCAACAACAAACAAATGTGCATTCAAACTGAATCACAAAAGGTTAAGCATTCTCCTAGCTGTACAGCTCTTCTCTCTCTGTCTCTCTCTCCTCGAGGTTTTGAGTATTTTTCTGGATGTCTGGCTGCAAGTTAGTTACGAAGTATAGCCTCAGTCGCCCTTCAGCTACTAGCCCTTCTGACACGAAGCATAATCTGATTCGTCCTGACTGCAAGGCTGTTTTCTACGGACGTTTTATAATTTGTTTTTTATCGTTTCCTTGCGTCCCAGGATTGTATTTCCAATCTCGTAACATTTTTCCTAAAGGACTGTCCGTTGGAAAGCGGTCCTCGGACATCCGTTTAATTTCTCCTTCTACACTTAAATCACTATTATAATTTCCCATTGAAAATACTCGGCTGTTTCTTTATGTAATTTTAATTAATCTCTCTCCGGTGTCACCTTCTTCCACACCCACTTCAGACCTTCGCGTGGGGGGTTTCCTCTCTTAAAAACCGGTCTATGGGTGGGTGATCGAATCAGTTAGACACCTTACTCGTTAGATTGATCTAGCCAATTAAAGACCTTTATTCTCTATGTTTGTAAGTTGCCATTCCCCATGTACTTCTCTACGGTACCGACCACCAAGGTAATACTTAAAGGTCAATTTTCATACCTTGGTCTGTGCCCAAGAGTTACCTGGTCGAATGCGCGCCCCATCCCGCGGCAATACTAGACAGCAAAAGCCGTTGTCAATCTTGGTCGCCCGAAATTTACCTTTACCCGTGTCTTATGTAAACAAGAGTAACCCGACCGAACCACCACGTCTTAGTGCCCTTCGCACCGCGGCGAAACAGCAAGTAATACTGCAAATCATGGCCGCTCGAATGCGGGCCTTAAGTCCATAAGAGTTAACCGACCAATCCGCTGCATCTCAGTGCGCCTCGTCCGTGGCAAAGACCACAACAACAAATGTCGCTACAAATCTAGATCGGTCTTGTGTACATAAGAGTTACCCGTCAAAACACTACGTCTCAGCGGACCTAGAACCACGGCGAAAGAACAAATGCTGCTGCAAATCCCGGCCGCCCGTTAAGTCCATAACAGTTACACGACCAACCCACCGCGTCTTAGTGCGCCTCGCTCGTGGCAAAGACTGACAACAAAACAAAACCCGCTGCCTACCCCGGTCGCCGGGATAATACTCTTTTAAGACCTTTATCTTACCCGTTTTTTTGCACAAGAATTACCCAACTGAACCCGTCGCATCGCGTCTACACGTCTTGTTTCCAGGGTCTCTCAGTCCGATCTCGCTCGCCCGAGCCGCCGCGGCAATGGGGGAAAGTTGAGACTGCCGAAATCGGTGGGTTCACCTTCTCCGATTTTTCCGAAATTGCCGAGCGACAGGAGCTTGGCATCCCGGACGAGCCCTCAAATCTGTAAGAAACAAACTCAATAAAATTATATGAGACCACCAAAGCTGGAAACAAGACAATTTATTTTACGATCTTGCAAGAAAGGACCCCAATTTCAGAAAGCAATTGAAGGCAAGAGATTTCAAAGTACGACACAGTTATACTTTTTGAGCTACGTGAGGCCACCTCTTCCGATCCCTACATTACCCAATCTTTCTTACCATTTCTTCTTTGCTCATCTATACTCCACGCCCATTGCCCCCTTCTTTCCAAGTTGGCAATTTTCCCCCTTGAATGTGCTGACATAAGGCTAAACTTGTATCTTGATGTTCCCTTCTTCCATTTTGTAATATCTTTCATTGTTCATAGGTACATTCCATTCTTGAACATACATCTTAACAATGTACCTTTTAGTGCCTCGCTTATATGTTTCAGCAATCTTAGGTTTTTTGCTGAAACTACTGTTTTAAACATTTCTTTAATAATTCTACATTAAAGTTAGTACTTTTAATCCGCATTAAAAGTAAATATACATTTCCCTAATACTTTCCTAGATCCATCATGTACTCCCTTGAAAAACAACACATTTTCCCATTTCTTACAGTGTGATTCCGTGGGTATGTCTATGTCAGGCTGTTGCTTAACGTGTCTGTAAGGCAGTTGTTCCAATGTTGGCACTAGACCTCAGATATTAGTAAAGAAGACTTTGCAGGTTCTACATTGATGTTTCGAATGTTGACTTGTCTGGTTCCCATTTCGATGCCAAGTGTTCCATCCGGTTTCATTTGTTTCAAACAATGTAGCGATTGGTACAACTGAATGACTCATTAGACCATTGTAGGGGGCGATTGAGAGTCAATGACATTGCTTTGGGTCTGGAGTTGCATGTCAGCCAGACCAGGTGAGGATGGAAGATTCCTTCATTGCAGGATATTGGTGAATCAGATGGATTTTTCTGACAATCGGCAATGATTTTATTCTCATCAGTAGAGTCTTAATTCCAGGGATATCTTTACATTATTGAATTGAATTTCCACCATCTGCAGTGGCGGGATTCCACCTGGATCCACAGAACAGGAGCTGATTTTTCTGGATCGATAATCTATTGGTAATACCATGAGACCTACTTGTAAACACATGTTGTACTCAGCTGCCATGTCCTGTGTTACCCTGTTTTTCATTCATTGCTTATGTTATTCTGGAATCTCATCCTTCATTAAATCTTGATTGAAATACATACTCATGAACGTCTTCTCGACTGCTCGGATTTCATTCAGTCTGTTTTGTTTGAACAGACATTTCAAGGCAGCGGTACACCAGAGAAGAGCAGGAAAAGATAATGAATGATTGTGCACTGTACCTGTCACAGGACCAGCAGGTCTGTCCAGGAAGTATTTATTGTGGGTCAGAGAACCTCAATTATTATGGCATGGATGGAGGCCATTCAGCCCACTGTGGAGTCCAAGCTCTCCAACTGCACAATTGGAGATAGAGAGAGTTTGTGAAGAGAGGTTGTGTGAGAGAGAAATAAACAGAGAGAAAGCAAGTGTAGGGAGATAAACTGAGAGAGGATAGAAAGGGGAGCGACTGACTGAGTGCGAGAGGAAGAGGTGTTAGATGAGGGTGAAGTCAGATAGATCAGAAGACTGCATTACGGTAGATAAATATTTAGAAGCTTTATTTAGAAATTCCTCTGGACGGCAAGCCCTTTGTCTGGGCTCCATACACTGTGAGCACTGTGCTGATACTGGCTGTCATCCCAAATTATTTATTTCCCACAATATCACAGAGCTGGGTTACTGACAGCTAAACAGAACCCATTAGGCCAATAGATTGGTTCCATGGTGAAAGCAGAGGTTTTAAATAGACTGTGCTAAGAGCAGCAAGAAATGATAACCACCACCCCACTTCCACGACGCCCTCCCCCACACCGATACTGTCTGAGAGACTAGGCCAGAGAATCTCAGTGAGGGGATTCACTGACAGAGGTGAAATCACGATCTTAGCTGTGGGTCAAATAATGATTGATAAAGCTTGCATACCACTTTCCTAGTTATATAATTCACATTTCCATTTATATAGCTCAATATCAGGAGTGTATTTTAACAACCTTATCCCTTTGTACTTTGCATATATTGGTGGGTGCAGGAAATCATTTTGTTCCTGTATTTTATATTGCATAAACACATTTCATTAATATTGTCTCTGCTAATTCCTCATTGTAGATGTATTCTTGAATCAGTTCTTCGTATGAATTACAAAGAGTAACATTCCAATTCTGGTAACTGGGGAACATCACTGTCCCTCCACCCAATCTAATCAGCCATGTCCCCCAGTCCTCTCCGTCTTCTGTCTTTTTCCCAACATCATAATCACAATGTAATCGAAGCCCATTAAATGTCACTTCATGACAGTTCCTTAACATCGATTACATCAACAGCATGACCCACAGCTGCCCTCTCTGATCCTGGAATAACAATCTGCACTGTGTTGGCCATGTGCAATTCTCTGTTAACGTATCCATGCCGTTTGTTTGTTGTAACCCATGGTTTTCTTTATTGGCAGATTTTGCTATCTCATCATGGATGATAGTTGTTTTCTCAATGTTTTACAGACATTGCAATGACTGATCAGTAGTTACGGGATTTATTTCTGTATTTATGAACAGAGAAGCATGTCTATGTTCCGTTAAACTTCTGGCATTACTTCCATATCCAAGGCTGACTGAATGATTGCACACAATCAATCTGCCATCTTCAACATTCCTTCATTCAGTCACACTTGCATATCACACCCAGAAATCATAAATGTTCAACGTTATTTTGGATTTCAATAATGTAGCTTTGAATTCAAAGGGGTTAACTGGAGCTATTTGATCAGCGATTGTAATTATGTCAGTCTCCATGGATCGTATGCATCCCTTGACAGTTTGTCTCTTCTATCAATAAGGGAATGCTTCCAGTGTTTTATCCCATATTGTGAGCGGGAGCATGTCCAACAGCAAGAAAAGGGATTAGCAGCTTCAGAAGCAAGGGCAGGAGAGATGGAAATCTGGGAACATTAGACTGGAATGTTCCAGCAATGGATAGGAGTTTAGCCGACGGTCTTTACAAGCTTTCCCAGCCTTGCATATCATTAGCATCGTGGATTGAATATGTACTGCTGGTTATTCAAGCTGGTTACTATCCTATCCTTGCTATAGTTGGTGCTCCTGGTAAGTCACTTTGTCTGTTTAGTGAAATGGTCTGAACTGATTCGATGCTCATGATATGCAGATTTTGGGAATGTGCAAGCCAAGGTTTTCAGCTCCAATCAAAGATTCCATTCCTTAAGAATTATACCGAGCAAACTATTATTTACATATTACTCACCAATACGCGAGGGTAAAACACACTGTTCTCAACCTCTTTGATTCGTTTTCTCCTGCAAAGTGTACATTTCCATATCCTCCCCACATACCAATCCTGTCCAGTACCACCATTAAGACGTCCCAGTCTCCTCCTCAGCCTCAGTTCAATTCCTGAATAAAACATCGTTTGTGACTTTGTTAATTCCAGATACATCTGTTTCAACTCCCTTCTTACCACGTGACCACTGCAAAATAATTGCAATTGAGATGTTTAACTTGTTCTCTGCACAAAATCTGAAAGATGGGCAGACAGTGTATGGTGGGTCACGTCATTGGCTCGTATTCTAGAATCACACTGTTCTCAACCTCTTTGATTCGTTTTCTCCTGCAAAGTGTACATCTCCATATCCTCCCCATATACCAATCCTGTCTAGTTCCACCATTAAGACATCCCAGTCTCCTCCTCATCCTCAGCTAAATTCCTGAATACACCATCGTTCGTGCCTTTGTTATTTCCACATATATCTGCTTCAAGTCCCTTCTAACCACGTGTCCATGACAAAATAATTGCACTTCAGATGTTTAACTTGTTCTCTGCACAAAGTCTGAAAGATGGGCAGACAGTGTATTGTAGGTCACGTCATTGGCTCGTATTCTAGAACCACAGAATGATAATCTGTTGATATCGGCTTGCCTTATACCCATTAGAGAAGGCGGTGGGTCATCCTTCTCTGGTCACGTCTCTGTTTAACTGCAAACCCACGGCAATTTGTTTTACTATTTATTGTCCTGAATCAGCCACTCAGTTCAAGATCGGCATAACATGCTGGCCTGACCATGGCTGCACACATCCCGTGAGGGCAGAACAAAAGGAAAGGTAGCTCTCTTCCTCTGCCTGCATCCCATATTCCAACGGCTCGTTTCCATTCAGGTAGTTAGCCATTCACTGTTTTAGATGTATTCTTTGTGAGCGAGTCTCGTCCAAGAGTCATGTCCATCTCCTTGGGCACTTCTGGTGCTGGCTGTATTGATGCTGACCTACAGATGAGAAGATGTTTTTAAATTCTACATCAGTGGCAGTGCATTGTAATTGAATTGTTTCCTGTGTCACACGAAAGAAATGGAGCCAGCTAAGTGAAGGAAATGAATTATTGTGATCAAACCTGAGTGTTGTTGAGGCAGTATTTGGGGTATTGTGGACAGATTTTCTTTCCTTAATATGGAATGATCTCCTTACCACAGAGAGGGTGAAGAGGAGTTCCACCACATTAATCCCTGAAATGATGGCACCATGAGGAGTGAGTGAAGGTTGATCTGTAGCGCTGTGAGAGAATAAGAGGTGGTTGCATTAAACCCTGAGTGGGATGGACAATCACTCCATATATTATAAACAGACAATGGGAAGGTGATAATTTCCATGACTGCTATTTCACTCAGGATGCATGATTCGGGATAGTTTAAGTGCCTGACCTTCATGAAGAACATGAATCTATCTTCTCAGAGATGCAAGGTACTTCCTTAAGGTTTAGACCCAGAAGACAAAAGACATTGGAGCATAAATTAGGACAGTAAGCCCATCGGGTCTGCTCCGTCATTCAATCATCCCTGATGGGTTTCTCAAACCCATTCTCCGACCTTCTCCCTGTAACACTTCATCCCCTGGATAATCAATAACTATCTATCTCCGTGTCAAATATTATCAATGACCTGACCACACAGCCTTCTGGGGGAATAAATTTCAAAGCGTCACCATTCTATGGTTAAATAACTTTCTCCTTATTTCTGTTCTAAAAAGTGTTCCCTTTCATTTAAGGCTGTGTCCTCGGACTTTGCCATATTTTACCAAACACTTTCAACTATTCAGAAGTCTCATCCTACACAATGGATCTTACCCATGACAGAGGTTAAAATGGTGTTTGTTTTGTTTTTTTTCCTTACTCCCTTATTAAAAAGGGGTGTCACGTTCGTGGGTTTCCAGTGCTGTGGGATCGTTCCTTACTCTCGTGATTCCTGAAAGATAACCACGAGTGTCTCCACTCCCTCTTCATCTATCTCCCTTATAATACTGGGATGTAGTCCATCTGGTCAAGGTTATTTAACCACCTTTGGACTATTACATTTTTTTCTAGCATGTTCTCCATGGTGGGGGCCATCAGACCCAGCTCTGGCCCCTCAATCTCTTGAATGTTTAAGGTATTACTCGTGCCTTCCACCATGAAAGCTGATGCAAAGTAATTATTCAGTTCCTTGGCCATTTTCTCGTTCCCCACTACTATCTCTCCAGTACCATTTTCCAGCAATCCAATGTTCACTTTTGCCGCTCTTTTATACTTTATATATCGAAAGAAACTGTTACACTCTTCCTTTATCTTACTGGCTAGCTTACCCCCATATTTAATAATCTCTCTCCTAATTTTATTTTGTTTGCCCTCTGTTTTGTCTTTGAAAGCTTTCCAATCCTCAGGTTTCCCACTGCACTTTGCCACTTTATATCAATTCTCTTTTGCTTTTATGTTATACCTGACTTCCCTGGTCAGCTATGGTTGTCCCATCCTCCCTATATAAGCCTCTTTTTCCTTAGGATAAATCTCTGTTGTATCCTGAATTACTCCAAAAATCTATTGCCAATGCTGTTGTACTGTCTTTCCTGCTGGGCCCGTCTCCCAGTCAATTCTACCCAGCTCCTCACTCATGTCTGTGCAATGGCCTTTATTCAGCTGTAATACTGTTACTTCTGATTCTAACTTCTCCACCTGAAATTGCAGAGTAACTTCAATCATATTATCATCACTGTCATTTTCAGCTCCCCTCATCTAGTCTGCCTGCGTAAGCTGCTCCAAAAGCCATTCCACAAATTCATTTTCCTGCCAACCACTATCAATCTGAATTCCCAGTCCATTTGTATAATAAAATCCCACATGATCACTGTAACTTTGCCTTTCCTGCAGATCTTTCTAGCGCCTGGTATATCTTATACCCCAGCTCCCTGTATATAACTCCAACTGCATTTTTTCACCTTTTTGATTCCTCAATTCTACTGACACAGATTCTACACCATCTGACCTTATTTCATTTCTTATTATTGATTATTGCTTCAATTCCATTCTTAATACTGAGACAACTCTATCTCTCTGCCCAACTGCCTATCTTTTCGACAGGATGAATATCCTTGAATATTCAGCTCTGAATCCTGATGCTGTTGCAGCGATGTCACTGTAATGCCCACTATGTCGTACCTGCCAATTTATGGATGAGTCACAAGCTTATTTACCTTATTTCTTAGACAGCATACATTCTGGTATAATAGATCAGTCCTGTATTACCCGTCGCTCTTCTCATTGTCATTTGTTTGTCCAGCTGTCGGTACCTACACGGACCCTGACCACTGGATCATTCCCCTCCCGCTTCAAGTTCTGCAACCCAGATGATATATCCCAAACCCGAGCACCATGTAGGCAACACAACCTTCAGAACTCTTAATCCCGATCACGGAGAACAGTATCTATGCTTTTAACTATACTATCCCCAATTATTCAGCATTGGCCAGCCTGGTGACACAACAATGCTGCCTCACAGTGCTAGGGACTTGGGTTCATTTCCAATCTCTGGACCCTGTCTGTGTGGACTTTGTACATTATTTCCGTGTCTGCATTGGGAGCATTAACTCTTTTCTTTCTCTACAATACGTCTCTGTGTTTGCTTCAGATTTCTACCATCTACAGTATTTTTGCTTTTGTTCGATGATGAAATGCAGCAAATGTGACAGGTTTTTGTTAAAGCAGTCGTGGTTCACGAGTTCCTTGGGTGGTTAGGAATCTTGTCCGGCCACTTGTCTGAGTGCAGTGTCCCTGAATGCCCATTCCATCTCTCTCAGTTCCCTCAGTCCATCGTCACTACATGCAGCCTTTCCTTGTGCCACCCCTGGGACACCTCACACCCCATTGCCTGGCACTGGATACTCCCTTCGCAGGACTGTGCACAGAATGACACTGGGAACTTTCTGATCCGCTGGGGATGCTGGGTAAAGACCCGGCCATTGAAAGGAACAGAATAACTAGAATCCAACAGAATATCAAAGCAGAGTAAAAAGGCTGCATTACATCCATCTGCTCTGCCATGTTCTAATCTTCTGCTTATTCTCGTCCATCTGCAAATAGATGGTCCATATGTATGCCTTGTCAAACAGGTTTGGTGGCGGGGATAGATATCAGATCCGGTGGTCACTGGACTGATTTAGTGGTCTCACTTTCCTGACGTCACACTTAAGTTTTTATTATCAAGTCTATCCAGATTAAAGAAAATGCCTTGCTGGAGTTGTGCTGAAAGGTTATTTGAATTTTGGGGACATTAGAATATGTCACGTGTGAGTGAGGTTAGGAATCGTAAGGTAGCACAGTTAAATAAACGATCAAAGTGCTGGTCGAGCAGGCAGCACTTCCGATATGTGGATCATTGGGATTCCCATGTCGGTAGGATATACACAAAATGGACGGTATGAACCTGAACTGGCAGCAATTTATGATATGTAGATTATTGGGATACACGGGTCAGTAGGATACACACAAGAAGGACGGGATGCACATGAACTGATAACACTCTCTGATAAGTGGATCATTGGGATTCCCGGGTTGGTATGATATAAACAAGATGGACGGGATGGACCTGAACTGGCAGCAATCTCCTGGCTGGCAGGTTTGCTATTGTCCTTTACGAGGGTTTAAACTAGAGTGTGGCGGCGGTGGGGGAGGGGTGTGTAGAATCACAGCAGTAGGCCACAGGTACAGAGACTGAGTTAGAAACTAATCCCAGTACAGCTAAGACAAACAAAACAAAAAAACAGGCAGAGGGTACTGAACACAGTGGCCTGGCAATCTGAAGTGTGCTGATTTTAATTTGAGGAATCTGTTTGTTTGAACAGATATTTCGATGTCGCTGCATGTCAGAAAATAGGAAGAGATAATGGTTAATCGTCCAATGTGTCCTTCACTGGACCAGCTTGTCTCTACAGGCACCAAAACTTGTTACTGTGGTCAGAGCACTTCAGAATTAATACAACACAGAAGGAGGCCATTCAGCTCACCGTGCGTTCATGAGCTCACCAGAATGACAACTTGAAAATAGAGGGAATGATCGGAGCTAGACTGAGAGGGAGAGGAATAAACAGAGAGAATGACAGTGAAGTGAGATAAACAAAGTGAAATAAAAGGAGCGACAGAGTGAGTGAGAGCAAGGGGTGTCAGACGAACGTGAAGTTAGATCAGGAGACAGCATGAAGAGAAATACACAGAAACTTTTCTTAGAAACTCTCACAGACTGTAAGCCCTTTGTCTGGTGCCATACCCAATGAACACCATGCTGATACTGGCTGTCATCCCAGATCATTTATCGCCAATAACATCCCAGAGCTGAGTTGCTAACAGTTAAACACAATCCAATAGACCAATAGATTGCTTCCAGGGAGAAGGTGGATTAATTTAAATATGCTGGGCCAATAGGAACTTGTAGCCCCTCTAGACACTGCGTGAGAGGCAGGGGGGAGTCTCAGTGAAGGGAATCACTGGCAGAGGGGAAATCAGGACCTCAGCTCTGGCTCAAATAATGATTGAAAAAGTTTTCATACCACTTCTATGGTTTTGTAATTCACATTACAATTTATATAACTCCACATAGTAAGTATATTTTAATAATATTGTCTTTTTGTAGTTTTCATATTTTGGTATGTACAGAAAAGCTTTTCATCTTGTATTTTGTGTTGAATAAACACATTTTATTACTGAGGAAGAAAGGACCTGCTCCAAAGGGACAGTCGTCATCTGAACCGCGCTGGGACCAGAGTCCGAGTGAATCCTAACCAGGGCTGGAGACAGAGCTTTAAACTGATTAGGAGCGTGTGTGTGTGTGTGTGTGTCTGTGTGTGTGTGTGTCTGTGTGTGTGTGTGTCTGTGTGTGTGTGTCTGTGTGTGTGTGTGTGTGTCTGTGTGTGTGTGTGTGTGGCTGTGTGTGTGTGTGTGTGTGGCTGTGTGTGTGTGTATGTGTGTGTCGGTGTGTGTGTCTGTGTGTGTGTGTCGGTGTGTGTGTCTGTGTGTGTGTGTCTGTGTGTGTCTGTGTGTGTATGTCTGTGTGTGTGTCTGTGTGTGTGTCTGTGTGTGTGTGTCTGTGTGTATGTGTGTGTGTGTCTGTGTGTGTGTGTGTTTTTGTGTGTGTATGTGTGTGTATCTGTGTGTGTGTGTCTGTATGTGAGTGTGTGTGTCTGTGTGTGTGTCTGTGTGTGTGTATATGTGTCTGTGTGTGTGTGTGTGTGTGTGTGTCTGTGTGTCTGTGTGTCTCTGTGTGTATGTATGTGTGTCTGTGTGTCTGTATCTGTGTGTGTGTGTCTGTCAGTGTCTGTGTGTGTCTGTGTGTGTGTGTGTCTGTGTGTTGTATGTGTGTGTGTCCGTGCGTGTGTGTGTGTGTGTGTGTGTGTCTGTGTGTGTGTCTGTGTGTGTATATGTGTGTGTGTCTGTGTGTGTGTCTGTGTGTGTGTCTGTGTGTGTGTATCCGTGTGTGTGTCTGTGTGTGTGTATGTGTGTGTGTGTATATGTGTGTGTGTGTGAGTGTGTGTGTCTGTGTGTGTGTATGTGTGTGATTGTGTGTCTGTGTGTGTGTGTGTCTGTTTGTGTGTGTGCGGGGTGGGGGTGATGTTATAGGGTTTAATTAGAAAAGCCGAATTAAAAGAGGAGGTAAGAGGACAGAACTCAGGAGAAGTTATTAAAGTCTCCAGCACACACACAAATATGATAGAGCATCTGGAAATGTTTAACATATCAAACTTCAAGCACACTGCACAAATGAATGACAATGAGAAGAGGGACGGTTAATGCAGGACTGAAGGGGTTATAACTGAATGCATGCTGTATAAGGAATAAGGTAAATGAGCTTGTGGCGCAGAGCTTGTGGCGCTTGTGGGCGGCACGGTGGCACAGTGGTTAGCACTGTTGCCTCACAGCGCTAGAGACCCGGGTTCACTTCCCGCCTCAGGTGACTGACTGTGTGGAGTTTGCACGTTCTCCCCGTGTCTGCGTCGGTTTCCTCCGGGTGCTCCGGTTTCCTCCCACAGTCCAAAGATGTGCAGGGTCAGGTGAATTGGCCGTACTAAATTGCCCGTAGTGTTAGGTAAGGGGTAAATGTAGGGGTATGGGTGGGTTCGCTTCGGCGGGTCGGTGTGGACTTGTTGGGCCGAAGGGCCTGTTTCCACACTGTAATGTAATCTAATCTAATCTAATTAAATCAGCCGGTATGAAGCGATGGGCATCACAGAGATGTGGCTGCAAGGCAATCTGAATATTTAAGGATATTTATCCTATCAAAAAGATAGGCAGGTGGGCAGAGGGAGTGGATTTGCATTATAAGCAAGAATTGAGATTAAATGAATAGTAAGAAAGGAAGTAAGGTCAGATGGTGTAGAATCAGCCTGGATAGAATTGAGGAACCACAAAGGTAAGACAACCACAGTTGAAGCCTTGTACAGGGCTCCAAAGGGTAGTCAAGAGCTGGGGCACAAGATACAGCAGGAGATAGAAAAGATGTGTAGAAAAGGGAAAGTATCGTAATCACGGGTGATATCAGCATGCAGGGGCACTGGTAACATAAGATTGGCAGTGGTTCACAAGAAAAGTAATTTTAGGAATGTTTATGAGATGGCTTTTTGGAGGAACATCTGGTGGTGCGCACTCGGGAACAAATGATACTGGATTTAATGACGCAGGATTCGTAAGGGAGATTAGGGTGAAGGTAAACTTCGGAAGCAATGATCATAACATGATTGAATTTATTCTGCAATTTGATAGAGAGAGAGAAGATAGAATCAGAGGTAACAGTATTTCAGCTGAATAAAGGCAACTACAGAGGCATAAGGGAGAAGCTGGGTAGAATTCACTGGGAGAGGGGTCAAGCATGAAAGACAGGGGAACAGCAATGGCAGCAGATTCCAAGATTAATTCAGGAGACACAGCAGGGATTCTTGCCGAGGAATAGAGGCATGGTACAGGGAGGATGAGGCAGCCGGGGCTGACGACGGAAGTCAGGGATTGCATACAAGCAAAAGAGCAAGTGTATAATATGGTGAAGGGCAGTGGGAAACTAGAGAAGTGGGACACTTACAAAGACTAACTGAGGGGAAAAAAGGACAGAGAAGATTAGATATGGAAGTAAGCTAACCAGTAATACAAAGGAGACTGGAAGAGGATCTTTAGATATATAACGAGCAAAAGAGAGGCGAAAAGTGAATATGGACCACTGGAAAATGATGCTGGAGAGACAGTAGTGGAAAACAAAGAAATGAATGAGGAACTTTGCATCAATGTTCATGGTGGAAGACACGAGTAATTTCTCAAAAATTGAAGAGAGTGAGAGGGCAGAGCTGAGTATGGTGGTCATCACCAAGGAGAACATGCTAGAAAACTGAATGGCCTGAATTTGGATAAATCACCGGAACCATATGGACTACACCCCAGAATTGTAAGGGACATAGCTGAAGAGGTAGTGAAAGTGAAAGTGGTAATCTTTCAGGAATGACTAAAATCAGGAATGGCTGGAAATTTGCTAACGTGACAGTCCATTTAATAAGGGATTTAGGCAGAAGATGGAAAATTCCAGATTGATTAGCCTAACCTTGTTTGTGGGTAACATCCTGGAATCCATCGTGAAGGATGGGATTTCTGAATACTTGGATTTAGCAAAATAGTGCAAAGTCAGCATTGTTCCATCAGTGGGAGGTCATGCCCAGCTGGAATACTTTGAGGGAGTAACGAGCAGATTTGACCAAGGAGAACCAGTAGATGTTATCCACCTGCTTCTCTAACTTCCATTGATAAGGTGCCACGCAGGAGGCTATTGAGAAAGATTAGGGCCCCTGGTGTTACAGGCAAGGTGCTAGCTTGGATAGATGCATGGTTGTCTGACAGAAAGCAGAGAATGGGGATAAAAGTGTCCTTCTCAGGATGGCATCCAGTGATAAGTGGTATTCCTCAAGACTCAGTGTTGGGACCACAACAATTCGCTTTGTGCATTAATGGTCTACATGAAGGAACTGAGGGAATTCTGACTAAGTTTTCAAACAGTGCAAAGATGGAATAGAGGGATAGGTAGCATCGACGAGGTGGTTCAGCTGCAGGAGGGTGCAGTAGCACCCTCTAGCAACCCTTCTGATACTCGGCTTCCAGACCACCAACCTCAGGATATCACCCTCCGCCAATTCTACCACCAACAGTAAGACCACACCACCAGAGATATACTTCCCTCCCCACCCCTATCAGCATTCTGCAGAGATCAATCCCTTCACGACACCCTCGTTAGTTCACGCGTCCCCCCTCCTACACCCCAACAACCCACCTTCCACTCCCGGCACCTTCCCTTGCCATTACAAGAGGTAGGAAACTGGTGCCAACAACTTCCTCCTCACCTCAATCCAAGGCCCAAAAGGATCCTTCCACATCAGGCAGAGAAGATCCTGTACATCCAAACACCTCAGCTACTCTGTCCATTGCTCCTCGTCTCCTCTACACTGGGGAGACAGGACGTCAACTTGCAGAACGGTTCTGGGAACACTCTCCGTCACACACTCAACAACCCCACTTCCCTGTGGCTGAATACTTCGCCTCTCCCACCACTCCTCCAAGGACATGCAAGTTCTTGGCTTCATCCACTGCATTCTAGCCACCAGACGTCTGGATGAAGAGCGCATCGTCTTCCACCATGGAACCTTTCAACCACATGGTATCCAGCGCAATGTCACCAGTTTTCTCATCTCCTCTACCGCCACCTTATCCCAGATCTAACCCACCAACTGAACACCCCCTATTGAACTGTCCGACCTGTCTATCTTCCTTCCCATCTATCCACTCCACCTTCCGCTCTCACCACTCACCTCGATATAGCCATTGTCTTCCAAGCTACCTTCCTCCCAGCGCCTCCCATTCATCTCTCAACCACTTTCCGCCCACCAGCTTCATTCCCGATAAAGGATTTATGTCTGAAACGTCGAATATTGTGCTCCTCAGAGTCCGCCTGACTGGCTGTGCTTTTCTCGCACCACGCTTTTTGACTCTGATCTCCAGCATCTGCGGTCCTCGCTTTCTCCTGCTGAAGGATTTGCACAGGTTAGGGGAGTGAGCAAAGAAGTGGCAGATGGAGTATAACGTGGGCAAGTGTGAGGTTATGCAGTTTGCCAGAAAAATAAAGGCATGGACTATTTTCTAAATAGCGAGCAAGTTCAGAAGACTCGGTGGGGGGGAGAGGGGCGGTGCTAGTCCAGGTATCTTGAAAGGTAAACCTGCAGGTTGTCAGCAGTTGGGAAGGCAAATGAAATGATTCCATTTATTTCAAGAAGGCTTGAATATAAATGCAGGGATGTACTTCTGAGGCTCTATAAGATTTTGGTCAGGCTACAGTTGGATTATTGTGCACAGTTTTCGGTCCCATACCTCAGGAAGGATGTACTAGCCCTGGAGCATTTTCCTATAAGATTCACGAAAATGGTCCCAGGAATGAAAAGCTTAACATAGGAAGTACATCTGAGGGCTCTGAGTCTATATTTGATAGAGTTCACAAGAATATTAGGAGGTCTAATTGAAACTTACAGACTATTGAATGACTTGAACAGGGTGGATTTTGGGAAGATATTTCCAATGGAGGGGAGATATGGACCGAGGGGACAGAGTAAAGAGAAGACGTTTTCAAACACAGATAAAGATGAACCTCTTCAGCCAGAGATAGTGAATCTAGGGAATTCACTGCTACTGAAGGCTGTCGAGGCCAGGTAATTGAGTATATTTAAGAGTAAGACAGATAGGTTCTTTATTGTAAAGCCGATGAAGGGTTACAGATAGAAAGTGGAAGAATGGTGTTGAGAAGCTTAACAGCCATCATTGAATGGTGGAGCAGGCTCAATGGGCTGAATGGCCAAATTTCTGCCCCAATGTCTTCTGGTCGTTAGGTTAATATTGGCTCTCCTCACTCCCCATTGGAGATGTCTCCTGGAATTTGATTTTCTTATGATTTATAAAGAGTAACATCCCAGTACTGATGACTGGTAAATATCATGTTCCCTCCCTCCAGTCTCTGCAGCCATGTCCCCAAAAACATAAACACACTCAAATTGAAAACCAGTGCATGGTACTTAATCACAGTTGATTGACATCGACAACATTAACAGCATGACACTCACATGCCCTCTCTGATCCTCGACTAACCATCTGAATTGTGTGTCATATCATATTCTCTGTTAACATATCCATGCCATTTGTCTGTTATAGCTCCTGTTGTCGAAGGCACGTGTGCCTGTCAGATTAAGGACTAGAAAAGTTCTCTCCATTTTTTACTGACATTATAATCAGTAGTTACAGACTGGATGTTTCTATTTATAAACGGCGAATCTTGTTTATGTTCTGACAATCCTTTGACATTATTCCCATATCCAAGGCAGATTGAATGATTACACGCAATCAATCTACCATCTCCAATATTCCCTCCCTCAGCCACCCCCACATATTCCAACCTAAATGAGTAAATTTTGAACGTTCTTTTGAATTTGAATAAAATCAATATTGAACTCAAAGAGGTTAAATTGAGCTATTTGTTCAGTGACTGTGATTAAAGAAAATCTCCGTGGATGCTAATTATCCCAGTGGAGAGTTTCCATCGTTGAAAGATAAATGGGCTCTGTTCAATGTGCAATCCCATAGTGTAAGTAGGAGCATCACTTACAGCAGCTCGAGAGAGAGGGGGAGGAGAAATCAGAATCTGAGAACATTAGACAGGAAAGTTACAATAATGGTTCATAATCTGAGGACCATGGATTAGAATGTTCCAAGAATGGATCCGAATCTGAGAACATTAGACTGGAATGTTCCAACAATGGACAGGAGTTTATCCTCGGGTCTTTACTGGCTTTCTCAGCCTTGGATATCATTAGCATATCGGATACAGGATATCCTTTGGATTATTCAAGGTGGTTACTATCCCATCCTCGCGATAGTTGGTGTTCCTGGTAAGTAATTATATTTGTCTACTAAACTGGGTTGAACTGAATTTCGGCTCATGATATGTACATTTTGTAAAGTGCAATTCCAAACAAAAAATCATTTCCTTATATATTATAACTATCAAACTACGATTTATAAATTACTCATTGATATGCAAGAAGGAACCAGACTCTTCTCAAACTCCATAATCCATTTTCTCCTTCACAGATTTACATCTCCATGTCCTCCTCACTCACCAATCCTGTCCAATACCACCATCATGATATCCCAGTCTCGTCCTCTGTCTCAGTGCAATATCTGAATAAACCATTCGTGCCTTTGTTAAATCAGGATGCAACAGTTTCACGTTCTTAGTAACCATGTCCGTGACTAAATAATTGCTATTGAGAATGTTTAACTTGTTCTCTGCACATAAGGGAAGTCAGTTTATGGTGGTCAAGCCATTGACTCATAATCTAGAGCCAAAGAATAATGGTCTGTTGAAATTGGGGAGTTTAATAGCAACCATTATCATTTGTTATAAAAACCAATCTGCTTGCCTCATGAACTTTAGGGAAGTCAATGTGTCATGATTCCCTCCTCAGGTTTCCGTGTGACTTCTGTGATGAACACGTGGGTGTACCTTTTAGAGAATTAAAAGCCAACAATAACAACCTGACAGCACCAAGAGTTCTGAACAATAGATATAATGTAACATTTGGTCGAACAACCCGATTAGCTCATTGTCTTGAAACAAATTCAGCAAACCATTTTAAATTATACCCCAAAATACCCACCTCCAACCGAGTTTCAATTTATTATATTGACAATCTTAACAGCAAATGATACAATCCAATAGTTTGGCGGTACAAGACCATGGAAACTTGAAAAAATGGGAGAAGAACTGTCGAGCTACCAGCGTGCAAAGACTGTCTGAAATATAGCTCTCCTATAGGTACCTTTATTGATTCGTATTTGGTGAAGCAGAGTCCCCAAGACGAAAAGAAGACAGGAATATGGAGAAGAACCGAAAGCTTCCTGGTTTTGAGAAAAGAAGTGTTGTTTTGTAAATCTTAATTAGGAGTCTTATCGGACTAGTATTGTGGAGGGGGAAGGTAAAAGACAGGTTAGAGGAAGAAGTTGTAAATAGTTGTTCGTTTATTATTCTCTGTTATACTTTAAGAAATAAAGTTGTTATTTTTTACTTTAAATAGATTTGGACTCTAGAATTATCACAGATTACTGCATGGGATAAATCTTTTCTCTGTTGCTGGTTTTAATTAAGCAGGAAGATTTCTCCTGTGTTGTGACACTACAAACCCAAAGCTATGCGTTTTACTCTTTCCTGTCCTGTGGAACAGCTGAACCAGTCACTCAGTTCAAGATCTGCACAACATACTGCCCTGACCAGGGCTTCATACATCCTGTGAGAGGTGAATAAAGGTAAAGAAAGCTCCCTTTCTCTGCCTGTTTTCTGTATTGCTGCATCTCATTTCCATTCAGGTACGTGATCATCCCCTATTTTAGGTGTATTCAATCTTATTGAAATTCTCCACGAGAGTGATGCACGGCTCCATAGGTATCTCTGGTGCTGGCTTTATTGCTGCTGACGTACAGATGACAGGGACTTATAAATTCCATGTCAGTCGTAGTGCATAGAGAAGGAATGGCTTTTTGTGGCACATGAAATAAATGGCGATGTCTAAATGAGAGAAAATATGTTTTTTGACAATCCCTGAGAGTGTTGTTGAGGCAGTATTTGGGGTACTGTGGATAGACGTTCTCTCAAGTTTCACCAGACTAAACCCTGGGATGATGGCACCATGAGTAATGAGTGAAGCTCAGTGAGAGAATAAGAGGTGATTGCATTGAACCTTAAGGGGGATGGACAATCACTCATGATGTTCTAAGCAGACACTGATATGGTGATAAGTCCCATGGCTTTTTTTCCCACTCAGATCACATGATTCTCGATAGTTTTAGAGCCTCTGAGAACGTTCCACCCAACCACCCCACCCACTATTTAAACTGAGACAGAGAGAGAAAGAGAGGGGAGAGAGAGGAGAAAGAAAGGAGAGAGAGAGAGAGAGAGAGACAGAGTGAGAGAGAGAAAGAGCGGGGAGGGAGGGAGAGAGAGAGAGAGACAGAGGTTCAGGCTTTTGAATAAACTCTCCCAACATTAATAGAGTTCAATAGATGCGTCATCCTGCCATGAACGTCATGGTGTCCATAATCACGACAGCAGCAACAATACCTTCATTATAAAAGTGTTAACACTTCCCAGCATTATAGAGAGAAGGAAAGTCTTTTTACGCCACAGGAAAGAAACGGAGATGTCTAAGAGGAAAAAGAGATTTTATGATCGTCGCTGAGAGTGTTGTTGAGGCAGCATTTGGGATATTGTGGACAGACATTCTCTTCTTTATAAAGAATGATCGCCTTGCCACAAAGAGGATGCAATGGAGTTTCACCAGACTAATTCCGACGAGACAGTGAAGATTAATCCCTGGCGTTGTGAGAGAATGAGAGGCGATTGCATTGAAACTTGAGGGGGAGGGACAGTCACTCACGATGTTCTAAATAGACACTGATACGGCGAAAGATTCCATGGCTTCTTTTTTACTCGGGTTGCATGATTGTCGATAGTTTGAGAGCCTCTGAGAATATTCCCCTCAATCCACACCCAATTCCCATGTCGCATGAGAGAGACAGAGGGCTAGTGTTTGAATAATCTCTCCCCACATTAATACAGTGAATTTGGTGTATGGTCCTGCATTGAAAGTCTCGTTATCCACAATCCCTACAGCAGCCACAATACCTTCATGCTAAAACAGTTAACTATTCCCACCAGATTCTGACCTCCATGGAGAACAAGGGTGTGTCTTCTCGGTGATGGAAAAATGCCTCCTTGAGAGTTGACACAAATCATTTAGCTTCCCTCCTCATTGCCAGCAAACTATGTTAAAGCAGCACACGTTCTACAAACAATGGAACCATGATTAACATCATGGAGTCTTCTATCAGTGCAGTCTCGGTTTCATTGGTTTGTCATGTTGGAATATCAGTGACCCCCTCTTGTTCCTGTATAACTGTCACGTGGGGATGAATAGCATCCTCCTAATCTCATAGAACAGGTTTAAGGCTCTGATTGGGCTCTGCCTGTTCCTGTTTAACAGCTCGATGCACTGAACAGACCACTCTTCTTCCTGTGTAACAGGCAGGAATATTTAATGTGCTGTCACTCTTCCTGTTCCTGAATGCTAACTCATACCCGTGTGCGACCAGTTTGAGATGCTGAATGAGCTCCTCTTTTAACTGTTGAAATGTGCAGTGTCTGACCGTGCTGTTACATAAATTTTACCGACACGTTAACAGCACAAACCGGAATGCTGTCCGGGTCTTGCTGCACATGGACACAGAATGGTTCCTGAGCTGATAGGGGTCAATTTGTTCTGAACATTCTGTGATCTTCAGTCATCATGCCTACTTCAGATCTTATAATGGGGAAAGACATTGATGGACCAGCTGAAGATGTTTGTGCTGAGGAGGCTAATCTGAGGATGTCCTGCAGAGATGTCCCGGGACTGAAAGGATTGTTGGCAACTGACCCCAAACTTCTTTATTTGTATTCTGAAAGAGCCCGTCCACATTCAGCTCAAATAAGTAGGTGGTCCCGATGCCATCCTCAACCAAATACTGCCTTGGTATCAAAGCCATTCGCTCTTTCCTGAGCCCCTGTGTTCACCTCTTGTTCATATCAATAGGTGACAGTGCATGTGTAGGGAATGCTTTCCTCTCACAGAAGGTAATCACTGTCAGGAATTATCTGGGCGGGAGAGCTAGGGGAGCTTTATCGCTGAAAGTATTTAAGGAGGAGTTAGATGGATTTTTGACCTGTCAGATAGCTAAGGGGTGAAGAATTGGACTTAAAAAAGAGGAGTTACTATCAACGGTAGTTCAGCCATGATGTTATGCAATGGCTTGATCATCCGAATTACCTGATCCTGTTCCTTTTGTCCTCATATTCAGTAATTGCAAAGTTAATGGCTGTAATTTTCCTGAATGTTCTTTTATTGAACGTTGCAATCAGAGAGAGTACAGTATTTTGTGAGTCATCTTTGGTTGAGTTATGGGGACTGTATTCACGGTGAATCTGGGTCGATGACATCATCAACAAATGAACCACAAGTTGCAGAGAGGAAACACTCGTAAAGAGACAAGAAGCGTCTGTCGAAACAAATAACATTTTCCAACCAACACCAAACCATGTGTGACAATCTTGAGGGACTGATGAGATCCTGTGTTACTGTTGACCAGGTATTTGTAGCAAGTGGCCTCCATCTGCTCCTTACAGGAGCTGTGGGGGGTTTAATAGAACATAGCAACACAGGACTGAGCAGCAGGATTGAGCCATTAGATATTTTATCACCACTCCATGTGCTTTTGGTCTCAGCAGCACGTTTCTGTCTGTATACCATTTTTCTACATACCGAAAACAAATTTGAATAAATGCAAACATCCAGGCACCACAATCCTCTGGGGAAGGGAATTTCCACTTGAACAGCCTTCTGGGAATTTCTCATTTGTGTTCCAACAAATGTTGTAGAGTCACTATGTCCTTTTCCAGTCCCATGTCTTCACTGGTTACACCCATCGTAAAGGCAGCCAGTTTAGTGAGGTGGTCAATGATTTAGGTCTCAGACCCCGCCATTTTTTAGAAAAATGTGAGACACAGAAAGTTGCACCCATAACAAATGTTAAAATAATAGAGTGCCCCAACATGTTATTCTGCCTTTTAAGTTATTCTGCTCACACAAGCTACTGGTAGTGGGATTTCTTTCTGGAACAGTGGGATTTGGCTGAATTCCCTTCGTTTCAGGCAGTGGAGAGATTCCAATGAGTCCTCACCAGGAATCCTTCACAAGTGGTAAAGATGACGCAAGGATTTTATGATCTCACACTGGCGGAACAAAGTAAGAGAGAGGGATCAATCGGCTGCTCCTTCTCAGACAGGGAACATTTTTCTCCCTCTCTGTGTTGGAACGTACAATTTTGTCAATTGAACACCAAACTGGACCATGTGCGATCTCCTGGGACATTCACTGGAAAACCTGATTATGGATTATATGCAGATGCGTCATTGCTCTTGTTGTACACAATTCTTCCAATCGCAAAAAAAAAATCCCCACTTTATAATTTGAAGATATGCGTACATGTGTCTGTGTAATTTATAATATTGGTAGGTGTCTTCATAGTATTTGTGTTAATATCAATGCATGTTTTTCTTAAAATTTATTCTCTAGCTTTAGTCTCCCTGACAGGAGATAATATGCATCCAGCTGATACACTTTTCAGAAAGTCATGGATGGTTAAATACTATTTCTCAGATAAGATCAAAACGGATAATCCCCCAGAACAGAAGGCCGGCATTCCAGGAATGAGTAAAGGGAAACCTCTGTGAAAATCTTCGAAAAGAATTATATCTTTTTATTTTAGTTTAGGGGATCAATCCTGCACACAGTACATCAAGTGTGGTCTCAGCAATGCCCTGTACGGATGCAGTTAAACATTCCTGCAATTAAACCTGATACCTTTTGCCAAAAACAGCATTATTCCACTTACCTTCCAAATCACTTGCTGCATCTGACTTCATGTGATTCATGTCGCAAGAATATGGAAACCTCCTGTATCACAGAGTTCGGAAATCTCTCTCCATTTAAATTATTTACCATTGTTTTATGCCAAAATATAATTTACCTTCATGCCAAAATTGACAACTTACGTTAAGTTATTTCTGCTGAAGGTCTGCTCACTAACCTTCCCTGCCTGTATCACAGTGCAGACTCACTACCTCCATTTGACAACACATTGAATGGCCATCTTGGTGTACGAGCTAATTGAGCTCCAAGCTATTCCCTCCCCTTCCTCCAGATCTTTGATACAGATTATTGATCATTGATAACCCCACAGTGATCTTTGAGGCACTCCATCAGTTACAGCTTTGCAGCCTGAAAATAAACATTTGTCTCTCCTCTCTATTTCCTGTTAGCGACAGCGTCCCTGTTCCTGTGTAGCAGCTCAGGTGGGTTGAAAGGCCTCCTCCTCGAATTTGTAGTGTACTGAACGAGCTGAATTACTTCATTCTATATTCCTGTGTAATTCCTTAGAGGGGCAGAATGGTTTCCTCCTGTCTCATTGTAACGATCTTGTCTGACTTAATGGAGTGGTCACCAACCCTGTAACAGCCTCGAGGGGTGGATTGAGGGAACATGGGGTAGGGGCAGAAGTTGCCCATCCGGCTGCACCATTCAGAATGCTCATGGCTGATCCGAGTGTGCCTGACCATCCATTTCCTGTCTGTTCCCAATAAACACTGACCCTTCTGTCCAGTAAAGATCAGTCGAGCTCTGCCTGGAATATCTTCTATAACCGAGTCTTCACTGCTCCCTGAGGATGAGGACACCACAGGTAGCACAACACTAAAGTGAAAGGGACGTCCTTATTTCATTGTGGGACAACTGTTATTTTAAAACTGTGTTAACTGAACATCAAGTCACGACCTCTTTTCAGACATAAGGACAGAATAATTAGGAATAAAAGTAAACCTGTTCCACATTCCCACTGACCCTTTCCAATCAAATATCTATCACACCTAGCCTCTGCTGCTGTCTCAGGAAGAGAATGCCTGATCGCATAATACCGCAGGAGCATGAGGGAAATGAGCAGATTGAGGCCATTCAGCCTATTGAGTCTGACATTCTGTTCAATAATTTCTTATTAGTACCTGGGCCTCATTCTTCTACCTTCTCCCTGGAACCATGGATCCCCTTACAAATCAAAAACATATCGACTTGGGTCTTAATAACACTATTGTCTGTGCCTCTGTGTGTCTGTATGTGAGTAAGTGTTTGTGCGTGTATCTGTATGTGTGTGTGTGTGTGTGTCTGTGCCCCTGTTTGTGTTTGTGTGCGTACCTGCGTATGTATGTGTCCGTGTGCTTGTTATCTGTGTGTTTGTGTGTCTACATCTGTCTGTCTGTGTTTCAACCTGTGTTGCTCTCTGTATTTATGTCTATTTGTATGTGACTGTATATGTCTCTGTGTGTTTATATGTGTGTGTGTATGCCTATCTCCTTGTAAGTATTGTATGTGTTCGTCTGTGTATTTCTGTGTCTGCGTCTCTGTGCAGTGAGGTATCTGTGGTTTTTGTTTGGAAGTGAAAGGACTGTTTTGACTGTTGTGGGAGCTGCCAGTGGGTTTAAAGTGAGAATTGTCTTTCACTGAACATTGCTCCTTAACTGGTCAGTAGGACGTGGATGTTTCAGGTTCTCCACACGCGGCTTCCTCGTCCTCTCCAGCTCTTTAAGTGTCCTCCCCATATGACGGGGGGAAGGGAGTGAGGGAACGGATATCGGGCACTCCACAACCCGGCTTGGAGTTTCTATCCTATTCCAGGCAGTTTCTCCTGGAATGGGAGAAAGGGATGGAGGGAGAGTGTGAATGGATGACCCTGCTGTTTGTGCTGTTGTAGGTGGGGGGAGTTGTGAGGTGTCTGGAGTGAGTCAGTCGACTGTTTTGAATCCATATAGTATTATTAGTTGCTGATTTCAATAGTGAGAGTGGTAATGCCTGAGCCTTGTTTGGAGACAGAGCGTGAACCTTGTTCGGGGTTAGGTGCTATAACAGATATACAGTGAGTGTGAGGGACCAGAGAGTATCTCTTATCCTGACAGAGCGGGGAGGATATGGATGCTTATCCTGTATTGCAGGACATTTCTTCAGATCATCTCAGTGTCGAGGTGAGGCTCCCCGAATGTCTTGTCCAAATCTGTCACTAATAACAACACAAACCTGTCCCTCAGCTTCCACAGAATCAGTTTAGGTAGAGTTTACAGATAGCAAGGAGAAGCAAATATTGGTGTGTTATATATCGAAACCAAAACGGTAGCAGAAAATCGGAGCATTATATGCCCTGGAAATTAGATAGGCAAGTATTGTGGATACCGCAATGCTGAAGCTGTGAAAAATAAGTTCCGTAAGTGTATATGAGGTGGGTTGAAGAGTATTTTGTGAAGCAAACTAGAGAGCAGGTTAGTTAGAATTTGATGTTGTGTGGTCAGAAGGACGACTTATTAACCTTGGTCTGAAGCAGCTTTTAAGGACTAATGGCATTTATAAGGTGCAGTTTACAAGGTGTCTGCATACAATATAGAATGCTTGAATATTCTAGTCAAACATTATGGAAGACCGGAGGCTAGCGTGTCAAGATATCTTCAGTAAATTGGGAAAGTAGAATATAACATTCAGTGGGAAACAAGCAGTGGTTGTTAGAGACATAGAGGCAGACAACACCGAGACATGCCCGTCAGCTCAAACTGGTCCAATGCAACCAAAATGCCCATCCACGCTAAACCCATGTCCCTGCCATCGTCCCGTATCTTTCTAATCCTTTACTATTCATGTATTTGCCCAAATGACTTTTAAATATTGTTAATGTATCCGCCTCAACCACTTCTCATTCCATATGCGTAACAGCCCCTGTGTTAAAAAGTTGTTCCTCGGGTTCCCTTTTATTCTGTCCCCTCTGACCTTAAACTGATGCCCTCTAATCTGTGATTGTCCAACATTTGGAAAAAAGACTGGGTGCATTCACTCTATCCATGCCTGTCATAATCTTATAAACTTCAATATGATCCTCCCTCAGTTTCATGCACACAACAGTAAAAAGACCTAGCTTGTCCAACCTCTTTCTGTAACTCAGACCATTGAGACCTTGGCAACATCCTTGTAAATGTTTTCTGCATCTTTCCAGTTTAATAACATCCTTCCTATAGCAAAGTGAACAAAACTGAACATAACGCTACCAATATGACCTCACCAGCATCCTGCATAACTGCATCATAACTCCCTAATTTCGATACTCAGTGATACAAACCGCTTAAGGCCAGTGTGCCAAAAGCTTTCTTCACTGTCTACCTCTGAATCAACTTTCAGAGAACCATGCACCTGAATTCCAAGGTCCCTCTGTTCCACTGCACTCCTTAGGACCCAACCATTCACCATGAAACTCCAAACTTGATTTGACTTTCTAAAATGCAAGAACTTACATTAATCTATACTAAAATCCATTTGCCATTTCTCAGCCCACTTCTACAGCTGATCAAGATACTGCTGTAATTTCTGAAATTTGTGATAACCTTCCTCACTTTCCTTGATGCAGCCTGATTTAGTGCCATCTTCAAACTTACAAATCATGCCTGTACATTCTCATGTAAATCATAGATATATGTAATATGTAGTGGTAATAGCATCAATCCCTGAGGCATTCCACTATTCACAGGCCTCCAGTCTGACTAGCATGTTTCCAGTTTAATCTCTGCTTCCAACCATCAATGCAATTTTGTACCTAATTTGCCAGCTCCCCCTCAATTCCATGCGATCTCACCTTCCAGAAACTTATTGAAGGCATTACTGGAATCAATCTGGACTACGTATACCACCCGGACCTCCTCAACGTTGCTGGTCACTTTATCAAAGAACTCCAACAAATTTGTGAGTCATGATCTCCCTTGCACAAACTCCCGTGCTGAAGTTGATAAAGGGCTTTTGCCCGAAACATCGATTTTCCTGCTCCTCGGATGCTGCCTGACCTGCTCTGCTTTTCCAGCACCATTCTAATCTTACTCCAAACCACACCCTGTCTTTCCAAATGCATGTATATCCAATCTTTCCAAATCTTCTAAAGTAACCTACCCACTAGATTTTAGGATTACTGGTCTTTAGTTCCCAGGTTTATCTTTGTAGCATTTCTTGAATAAGGGCTCAGCATTCGCTTTGCTCCAATCGTCCAGGACGGCACTCGTTGGCCAGCGATGATAGAAAAGAGCCAAGCAGTGCTCCCGCAATTTATTCTCTATCCTCTTATCCTCCTGCTGTGTTCCTGAATATAACTGGTCGGGACCAGGAGTTTTTAGAAATACTGAAAAGTCTGAAACATGCATCTATTTATTTCAGGTACAAACACCAAAGAGTGAGAAAGTGACTCAGTGATGGTTAACATAACAAATTAGAAAATATGTTCATCGTAGGAAGTGATTTCAGAAGAATTCCAGCTATTGTGGAAACCTGAAAATTCTCAGAAATTAACGATCCAGGAAAGGAAGGCCATGAAACTGATAAGGAAATAAAAAAGAGAACATACCTGCTAACACACAGGAACACAAAGACTGCATCAATCTGCGATCTATATTTCAAAGGAAACAAAATAAAAGCAAGGTCAAATGTGGAAATTTGTAGGAGAAAGTGAGGTCTGCAGATGCTGGAGATCAGAGCTGAAAATGTGTTGCTGGAACAGCGCAGCAGGTCAGGCAGCATCCAGGGATCAGGAGAATCGACGTTTCGGGCATAAGCCCTTCTTCAGGATTCCTGAAGAAGAGGGCTTATGCCCGAAACGTCGATTCTCCTGATCCCTGGATGCTGCCTGACCTGCTGCGCTGTTCCAGCAACACATTTTCAGCTGTGGAAATTTGTAATCGGGAGAGGAAATGGGCAAGAAAACAACCAGTTACATTGCATCTGTCTTCATGGAGGAAGATCCAGAAAGTCACCCAGTGATCATATCGGACTCCTGGAGCTAAAGACATAAAGTCAATTCATATCAGTAACAAGGTAGTACTTGAACATGGAGCTGGATTGAGCATTGCTAAGTCTGACGAAACAGATGTTCTTCACATCAAAATGTCGGAAATAAACCACCAATAGTAGTATTAGTTGCATTGTCGATGACTTTGTTTTATTTTCCTGTACATTCTGCAGAGACTGGAAACTATTGTGGATAAACTATAGATGAATGGAAGGGATCCAAACAGCTACAAAGGGAAAAAGACGTAGTGTGGAGAACTGCAGACCAGTTAACTTGACATTTGTAGGGAAACTGTTGGAATCTATTACACAGGATGACCTTTTTGCTATTTAGAATTAACAGCAATAATGGAGAGAATCAGCATGCATTTCTGAAAGAGACATCATACTTGATAAACTCTGGAATTGTTTGAAGATGTTTCTTAAAGCATAGATAACGGAGAAAGAGTAGAAGTGGCATATATTGTATTTTCGGATTTCAGTGAGTTCGTAAATGCAATGAATGTGAAGGGTATTTGGAGGAACATATGTAAGTGGAAAGGTAAAGTTTGGTTCGCCTTCATTTAGGGGAGTCAGAACATTGATGTGAAGACTTGTTGAAGCAGTTTCACTGCGTGTTGATGGGACTGTACCTGGAGTATTCTGTACAGTTTTGGTGACCGAATCTCAGAAAGAATATAATGACCTGAGAGGAAGTGCATTCTCCAGATTAATCCCTCAGATGGTGAAATTGCCTGATGAGGAAACTCGGCCTGTGTTCTCGAGAGTTTCAAAGAATGAGAGGTGGGTCAAAGTGAAATTTAGAAAATTCACAAAACATCTGACAAGTTGGAAATTAACAGGACGCTTCCCTCGCTGTCTATTCCACAGTCAAGGCATTATAATGGCAGGATCGGGGACAGGCCAGTTAAGGCTACAATAAGGAGGAAATTCATCACTTGCAGGGGACTGACTAATACAGGGCCATGTAAACCTACTGGTAGGCAAGGTTAATGAGAATCTCCAGATATTCTCCAAGGGTGTCCAGCAGAACAGAATAACCAGGTAACAGGTAGGACTCATCAGTGACTTGCCAAGGTGCAACCAAATCAACTTGAGTGGTAGGAGACAGAGGGTGGTGGTAGAAGGCCGTTTGTGGGATTGGAGGCTAGTGTCCAATGGTGTACCACAGGGATCAGTGCTGTGTCACTTAATATTTGGGATTCGGAAGTGTTGGTGTTGGACTGGGGTGGACAAAGCTAAAAATTGCATAAACCAGGTTATAGGCCAAAAGGTGTATTTGGTGGCACTAGCTTTCGAAGTGCTTCATCAACGCTCACAATCACCTGATGAAGAAGCAGCGCTTCGAAATCTCGTGCCTCCGAATAAACCTGTTGACTATAAGCTGATGTTTCCTGATTTTAAACCTTATCATAAAGGATGCAGCTGTGAATATGGACGAGGCGTGGGGAGTGTCATAGGTAAGTTTGTGTTTGATACAAAGCTTGGCCGGGTAGATGACAGTGAGGAGGAAGGCCCTATGTTACAGGAAGATACAGATGGAATGGTCAGATGGGCAGAGCAATGGCAGATGGAATGTAACCCTGATAAATATGAGGTCATGCACTTTGGAAGAAGGAATCAGGCAGGGGAGGACTCAATGAATGGCAGCACACTAGGAAACTGAGAGAGTGCTTCTCCACACATCCCTAAATGTGGCTGGACAGGGTAACACACAATTTGAGAAAGCGTACGGGAGCGTAAACATAGCCTTCACACATCGAAGCATAGATTATAAGAACTATGCGGAACTTTCGTTAGCCAAGATGGAATACTGTGTGTCATTCTGGGAGCTACATTACAGGAAGGATGTGATTGTACTAGAGGGGGTGCAGAGGAGATGTTCCCTGGGATATTGCCTGGGATGGAGCATATCAGCGATGGAGAGAGCCTGGATAAGCTCGGGTTGTTTACTTTGGAGCAGAGAAGGCTAAGGGGGACGTGAATCAGGAGGATAAGATTACGAGGGATATGGATGGGGTGGATAGACAGCCGCTGGTCCTTTTAATCAAAAGGACACACCTTTAAAGTGAAGGGTTTGAGGCTTAGTGAGAATTTGAGGAATGTTTTTCAACCAAAGTGTGTTGGGGTCTGGGATGCACTTTGTGAGAGGGGAATTGTCATGGTAACCTCAAAACCATGAGAAAATACATGGTTGTGCACTTGAAATGCCATAAGATTCGCAGCGACAGGTTTTGTGTTGGAAAGTGGGGCTAATGTAGACCGCGCTGTATTTCTGATAGTACAGAGTCTGTGCTTGTGTGATTGTATGGCTGTGGAAGGTCAATCATTCAGTAGCTTATGATAGGAATTGATGGGTTTCTGAAGAATATCTTATCAAAGTGCATATGAGTGAACTTGTAATATCTTCTGAAAATAAGTTAATGGCAAAATTAAGAGAAAAAGGTGCAGCTTTCTTACAGTCTAATACAAAATAATTGAGGACAGGGAAATAGCAGATCAATGGAGCAAATACTTCGGTTATGCCTTCACAGAAGAAGAAAAAAACACAAAAATAAAATGTCCTCGCAATACTAGGGAACTTTAGTCTGGTGAGAAAAAGGGAATAGATTGACATTAGTAACTAAAACGTTTTAGAAAAAATATTGGACTGAAATTAATGGGCATAGACAAAGTCAACAGAGGTTTATAAAATAGGAATCATGTTTGAGAAAATGGCTTTTAGCAAAATTATGGAGAAGGTATCAACGCAATACGATTGGATTATCAGAAATATGTTTGATAAAGCCCCAAGCCTATTGTGCAAATTCGATTCCTATGGGACTGGGGCTAATATATGGTCATGGTTTTAGAATGGGAGAGCTGGCAGGAAATAGTGAGTATGAACAAAACCATGTTTTTTTTGAATGGAAGGCTTGGAGGATATAACAAGGATCGGGTTTTGGGATCCAGTTAATCCCAATACACATCATATCTTTGGTTGTGGAGCTCAATTGCAATATTCCCAAGTCTGCTGACAGCTCTAAACGATGTCAGCTTGTGAGTGGATGAGGAGGATGTCAAAAAGGCTCCAAGTTGATTGAGACAAGTGGAGTGACTGGGCAAATACCTGGCAGAAAAAGAGCAATGGCAGAGATGAGAGGTTGTATACATTGATGGGATCAATTGAATGGCAGCCTGCCATTTGAAAAGGGATTGGTTGAAAAATGTTGATACATAAATGAACTTAAGCTGCATTTTTGTTTATTTCTGCGCAGCCTTCCGAGTCCATGTAGGGTAGTGACTTCTGAACACGGAAGCCAATACTGGGAATGGAATTGGCACGCTGTATACAGTGTACATAGACCCAGCAAGTAGGGAGCTGTAACATTGAAAAGAATCTGGATCTTCCTGTACACCAGTCACTGAAAGCAATATTGAAGGAGCAGAAAGCAGGTAGGAAGATAAATGGTTTATTATCTTTCATTTCAAGGGGATTTAGAATACAGGAGTAAGGGTCATTTACTGCAACTGTACAGGGCCTTTTTGGGGCTCCATCTCGAACATTGTGTAGTATTATGTGCAATTTTGGTGTCCTTACCTAATAAAGGGCAAACCTGACATCGAGGGAGTGCAGTGAAGGATGACCAGACTGATCTCTGGGATGACAGTTAGTTGTGGGAGCAGAGTTTGGGGTGACTGGACCTGTATTCCATGGGCTTTAGGAAAATGAGTGGAGATCTCAGTGAGATATATAAAACTCTGCCAGGGTGTGACAGATTGGAAGCAGGGATGATAGTTCACTTTATAGAAAGCGGTTGACGAATCGCATTGCAGTCAAATGGCACTTAATAAACAAGCACTATCAGAGAACTCCCTATATATTGATGGGCCGAAGGCACTATAGTTCATAATGTTTAAACATATTTTGGGATATGAACATTGTGTGGGGAAAACTGCATTGAGGAGATGTTCGGCCATGAAATAGCATGGGGAAAGCTCAATGTGCTGAATGACCTCCTCCTTTCCCGATGTTTCTGTGCAGTCTGTGGGAAAGCTCTGCAAATGTTGTCACAAGCTCTCAGATATTAGGAAGGATGTCTATGCAGGGTCAACAGGACTGTGTTTCCCATTCCCTTTTCTGATAACGATGTTGATGCCGGGTGTTCTGTCAGGTTTTATCCTTTAAGACCTCAGAGTAGTTTGATATAATTGAGTGTCTCACGTGGCCGATTCAGAGACCATGTCTGTGCGTCTGGAGTCACTTTTCGGCCAGACAAGGAAAGCACGGGAGATTCACTTCCTGAAAGAATATTGGTGAAGGAGATTGATGTTTACAATCAACATTGGACACAAGATCACTATTACTGACACCAGGTTTTAGGTCTCGATATTTTATTAATTATATTTAACTTCCACCAGCTGCCAGAGCATTATACTGGTCTGGATTCGTAATCCAATGATATGTTCACTACAGCACCATCTCCACATGGGGACCTATCGGAAACCACACTGAGCTGATTATTTCGGTGCTACTTGACAGCTCCATCAAAAAGTATTCCCACCAATTTGACTGTCGTGATGGGACTGAGGGTGTGGTAATTGGTCAGGTTGTAATTATTCTCCTATTCAGGGACTGGACATAGTTGAGTAATTTTCTACATTGCCAGGGAGATGTCAGAGTTGGAGCTGGAATGAAACAGCTTCCCCAGGGACACGGCTTGTTGTGCAGCACAAGTCTTCAGTCCTATTGCAGGAATGGGGTCAGGGCCCATTGCCTTTGTTGTATCTACTGTGTTCAGCTGTTTCTTCATGCCCGTACAGCAAATCGAATTGCTTGAAGACTGGCATCTGCGATTCTGTGCGAATCATGATGAGTGTGAGGTGGATCATCCACTCAACACGTCTGGCTGAGGATAGTGCAGACACCACATCCTTGGCATTTTTCACTGACGTACAGAACTGTTCCGATATTTAGGATGAGGATATTTGTGGAGTCCTCTCCTCCAGTAAATTGTTTAATAGTCCATCGATATTATTGTTTGGATTTGGCAGGACGGACAGACCTTAGATCGGATCTGTTAGTCTTGGGATCATTTCCCCTCTCCATCAGACATTAGTTCTGCTGGTCGGAATTTAACCAGTTGAGTGTGGTAGCTTTAATGGGTTGTCAACAGGTTTAGGTCCACGTGATTCCGACCCTGGCATGTTCACCCACACACATCACTGAACCATGGATCAGCTTAATGGTAATGGTAGACTGATGAATTATCGTCAGGAAAATGTTACATATTGCCGTTGAATACAGTTCTGCTTCTGCTGTTGCTGCAGCATCAAATGATAACACAGTTTGAGATGCAATATCTACAATTCAATTCTACTGATTGTCCCCCAATTCACACCGAGACCCATTCACCCATCAGTCCTGTATTCTCTACCTAACCTGGTTTCTGATGCGGTAACACTTGCATTTTCATATTCTCAATCTGCTGAGGACCTCTCCCTGGTGTCACGCCTCTAATTTGTTACTTTAACTCAATCCATTTAAAGTAATGATCGAAATCGTTTCTCTTCCACAATGTCAACTTCTGTATTTGAAGTGAATGAGTTTCCCTCTGTTTTTCTCCCTGACCATGATTAAGAGCTCTGCAGTGTCAGTGATGCCAGACTTATGTAGTTTCAGAGTCAAGGAACTTGGCCACCATGCGTTATTTTTCAGTTCCCAGTGTACGGCACTCCATGTTGGACAGGATGTTTGAGCATCTTTGACATACTTCTTTGGAAATTGTCCAAAGACAGAAATTGCTGAAGAAATTGCAGCATCTTCTGGAATGAATGCAGTGTTTATCTTTCAGGTACAGTGACCCTCGACAAAGCTCCCAGTTTGTCAAGCAATTTTAGTATTTTTATTACCAGTATCCATAGTCATTTGTTTTGTGAAAATTTGTTCCGTGCCGATTCATTTCTGGAGAAATTCAGCAGGTCTATCAGTATCTGCAGAGACAGAGAAACAGCGTTAGCATTTCAAGCCCAGTGTGACACTTCTTCACAACTGAAAAGGATTGGAACCTTGGCTTTGTAATAGCTTTCCAGAGGTGGGAGATAGGTGACAGGGAAAAAAGGGCGTGGCAAAGATAAACCGGCTTTTAGCAGTGGTGAATGAGAAGATGATATAAAATGGGTTTAAATTAAGGTGTGAATGGAGAAAGGGGTACTCTCTATTGAGTGCAAGATAAACAAGACACAATCACCCAAGGTCATAGGGAGGCCAAGAGGGAGAATGTTGAGTATGTGGCATTATAAAGATCTGGCCATAAATACGTTTTCACTGTCGAGATCATCGCCCCCTTTAGACAAAGGATATCAGGTGCTTGACTTCTTATTGGCACTAGGAAGCGTTTCATGCTGTCTTAGTATAGTAATTGGGTGAAAAACAAATCACAATATGAAGTTTGGACTGAGTATTGTTTACCTGTCATGTTTACTATAGTTTCAAATTTGCAGTGTTGATCTTTAAATGCTTGCTCTTGAAGTTAGTATTGGTTGCAGTGTAGAAGGTTGAGGGATGACATTATGGAAGTTTCTAAAATCATGAGAGGTATGGATAGGGTGAAAGCCAAGGTCTTTTCCACAGGATGGGGGAGTTCAGCCGAAGAAGGCATAGGTTTAAGTTGAAAGTGGGAAAATTTACAAGGGACGCAGGGGCAATGTTTTTACACAGAGGGTGGTGTGGGTATGGAATGAGCTGCCAGAGGAAGAGTGACAGATGCCAGTACAGCTAACACATTTAAAACTCATTTAGACAAACATATGGATGGGAAACATTTCGAGGCATATTGGTCAAATGAAAGCAGATGGGACTAGCTTAATTTGGAAAACCTGGCTCATATTGACATTTAGAAAAGCTTCGCGCAGGTTCAGAGTGGTTTTGTGAAAGGGAAGTTATATTTTGCCCGTAAAATCATGCAAAGTATTTCTGGAGATGCCTGAGAATGTAACAAGCGGACTTGATAATGGGGATCTGTTAGACACCAGGCTTTCCAGTGTTTTTCCACAAGGTATTGCAAAATAAAAGTTCTCACACAAGACAGATGCCCGTAGGATGATGGAGAATGTATTAACATGGGATGATGATTGCTTAACATATAGAAATCGGAGAGTCAGGATTAATGGATCTTCATGATAAAGGTATATCTGCTGGAGGACCACAGCTATCAGACCGATGGCATCAGTTATTTACACTCTATACAGATAGCCTGAAGGAGGGAGCTGAGTGCAATTTTCATCCGAGGTTGAGGATGACACTGAGAATCAAAAGGTAGGAGGTTATTTAATGGAGAGGACTTCCAGAAAAAGAACAGTACAAAGGGATTGGAGTGTTCCTGGGTATGAAACATAAAGTTAGCATGTTGTGGCAGCAAGTAGCTAGGTTGTTTCATTAGCCGGCTTCGACCGATGAAAGGGTTGTGTTATTGAGAATCTGTAAAGTGGAGAGGCGATTATTCATTGGGGTTTAAATGAATGAGGAGTGATACTGCTGAAAAATACAAGACACGGAAGGGACTGGAGAAGGTAGATGTTGAGAAGTTGTTATCATTCCTGAGTAGAGTCTCGAACTCGATGACATAGATACCGAATATGGAACATCGATTTCTATCTGAGATGCAAAGTGATGTCTTCTCTCAGAAGGTAGTGAATGTCTGGAATTCCCTAACCCAGAGAGGTGTGGAGGGATACAAGGAGTTGGCAAGAAAGTGGAGTTAGACCTGGAGTAGATCAGCCATGTTCGTAATTAATTACATGGCAATCTTGAGGGGCCGAATAGCCTACTCTTGTTCTTATTTATTAATTTCACATGTTATGCTTTTGCAAAGTAACTGGTTATTTTCCCGGAAGTTGTGTTGTGTAATGCTACATTCGGGTGAGCAGAGGATTTGTTTAGGTTAGTGCTGGGTGGGGTATAGGGGCTGTATTTACAGCAAATCTGGGTCTGTAACATGACCCACATCTGGATCAGACGTTGCGGAGAGGGGAAGCCTGGAAACAGAGATTGGGGGTGAGTGTCACTTCCTGACCCGGCCTGGATTTTCCAAGTACATTTCAAAAACTGCACCTAACCATCGGAGTGGCTCGATCTGCCCCTGTGTAGCAGGTCCGAAGGGCTGAATGTAACATCAAAACATAGAGCTGAGGGACAGAGTGGGCCATTTGGCCCTTTGACATGACTCAACCAGTAAATAAGGTCATGGCTCATCTCATTGTGGTCCCAGCTGCACTTTTCTCTCCTTGCACCATTATCCCTGATTCACCTGTCTATGGAAAATCAGACGAAGCCAGCCTCGATATAATATAAAGATTCAGCCATCCCATACTTCTGTGAAAGAGAATTCCCACTTGA
Organism: Chiloscyllium plagiosum; assembly: GCF_037043375.1. Lineage (NCBI taxonomy): Eukaryota > Metazoa > Chordata > Chondrichthyes > Orectolobiformes > Hemiscylliidae > Chiloscyllium > Chiloscyllium plagiosum. Next base: position 102,906,210 of record NW_028270159.1, read on the forward strand.
ATGAATTGCCACTTTGTGATTTTTTTCTCACTCCAGTTGTGACTGAGGATGGGGGGTGTCACTCTTTCTTTTTCTAGTCCCACTCATCCACTGCTCACAACAAATTTTAAATGTAATCAGGTTGGTGATATGGCCGATGTTAAAGGTCTCAGACTGGGTCAGGTTCAATGATCAGAACAAGTCAGGCAGATTTCTTTAGTCAGCCACAAGTTACTTACAGAACTAACGGAGGAGTATGGTGGATCTGTGGGTAGCACTGCTTCCTCACATCACCAAGGAGCTGGGTTCAATTCCAACCTCGGGCGACCCTCTATGTGGAGTTTGAACATTCTCCCCGTGACTGTGTGGGTTTCCTCTCAGTGCTCCAGTTTCCTGCCACAGTCCAAAGATGTGCAGTTTAAAGTGGTTGCTCATAGTGCCCAGGTATGTGTAGGTTAGGTGGGTTAGTTATGGGAAATGCAGGGTTACATGGATAAGATTGGGGGGCACGTCCAAGGGGGATGCTGTTTGGTGAATCAGTGCAGACTTCATGTCCTGCCTCCACACTGTAGAGGTTCTATGACAATGACAATAAATTTGGACAATACAAATACTCAGTGGATACATACCTAATCCACTCTTATCAAGGTCTTATATGTTTCATTCTCATTCCAAGAGTAACCTGTTCAGGCTTTCATAATATAAGCCCTTCACCCCAGGAATACGTGAAATGAAATATCTCTGGACTGCTTCCAGTGTAATTATATCCTTTCTCACATAAGGAGACACAAAAAAACTAATCTCACACTCAGATCATAATGTTTATAATTGTTTTCTCAACGTGCTGTGAGTCTTTGGAACACTCTTCCCCACAGACCATTGGAGGCGGAAATATTGAATATTTTTAAGGCACAGATGGAAGGTTCATAAACAACAATAGAGTCAAGGATTATCGAGGAATGGGCAACAATGTGCAGTGTGGGGGGAAATGTAGACAGTGGTATCAAATAACACGGCTTCAGAACCTCCAGGAATATAATGCAAAATGAAATGATAATATCGATAAAATGTTAAGGGGGAATACAAGATGGCAGCGATCCATGCTGGGCTCTGCATCAACACACTGGCAAAGTGGTTCTCTAACCCACCCCATCCAAGCCATTTACTTAAAATTCAACACTAAAAGAGCGATAGAATCTTTACTAATCCCGTTTTGTCAAGTGGAAATGACAAAACGTGGGAAAGGATCGAGTAAGTCCCAACACACGGTGCACCCGTCAGAAGCATCGAGCCTGCCTGAGGCTGCAGCTGCAACCCACTCTGCTCGTTCCATAGACCCAGTGCCTCACCAGGCCTTGGTCACTGAGTTCACCAAGTTATGTGAAATGATTGAAGCCATGATTGAAGAAGGGTTCAGCAGTGGCTAAAGCCGCTCTCAGCCGTGCTCCAAAAACATGAGCAGTAACTTGACAGCCTTGGAAACAGAACAGACGATGCCAAGCGCCGAACTGCAGCGACAGAGACCGTGATCGATTTCTCTCGGGAGAGGATCGTCGGCCTTGAAAATTAGGTCTGCCCCTTAACTGAACAAGATGACGACCTCGAGAACAGGGGTATGATGAAGAATATTCACATCGTCGGTTTGCTGGAGCGGACAGAATATGGTCAGCCGGTGAGTTTTTTCAAGAACAGGCTGCAGCGATTCCTTCACTTCAAAACTGAGGAGGGACGGGTGAAGAGTGAGACAGGTCATCGGGTTACGGTGCGGAAGTGAGACTCAGACCAACGCCTTCATCCTGCCCTTGCGCGATTACATAGTTATGGGGCCAAACAAAGACTGATGGAATCTTCCAGAACCGATGGGTTTAATTCACGAGGGCTCCAGGATTATTTTCTTTCAGGACTTTTCAACGGCGGTGATTCAGGAAAGAAAATCTTTTGATGATATCAAGAGAAGAATAAGGGAACTCTGGATTCAGTATTCCTTACGGTACCCAGCGGTGCTCCGTATTGCTTTCAATGGATCCATACGCTCGTCTGACTCTCCAGAGAAAGCGAAAACTTTGTGGACATTTTAAAGTAAGCTGGATATTTAGATAGTCATTTTTGTTGGATTTTTCTGCTATTAACCAGTGTTAAATTATAGCCGGGAGTGGGTAGAGTACTCATTTTTGACGTCGTCCTTAGTATTACTACTCTTTTTCTCTTTCTTTGCTTGTGTCTGGGGTGCAGCTCAAGCTGGAGGGAGTTACAAAGGTAGTTGTGATGACTAAGTGCCGACCGAAGGGCAGTTCAAGCCCGATGTTTGTTGTTAATTGCCTTGGATTCCAGATTGGTAGCGGGCAGAAGATAAAATTTTGAGATATGTAAGCGTCCCTAGTGGGCGGCGGGGGTAAATTCCCCAATCGAGTGTCATTGGCATTTTGGATTTTATTTCGTTCTTTGAATTTTTATGTGTTTAGCTTTGGAAAGTTTTGAGAGCTTGTTAGTTGTAGTAGTTTTAGTTTGGGCAGGTTTTAGGCCCAATGAGTATTTTCTTAATTAATGATCAGCGATGTGTAATTCGATGTGAAACTCTCGAGTTGAAATGTTGCTACAGTGTGTTCTGGATAATGATGTGCTTAAATGTTGTACCTGGAACATTAAGGGGAGCCATCTGCCAGTCAAGAGGAAAAATGAAGTTTCTAGTCTTAAAACAGAGAGAGTGGATGTCGTCCTATTGCAGGAGATGCACCTTGATGACAAGGAACATTTGACCTTATAGCAGGGTGGATTCGATCGGGTTTATTTCTCGTCTTTTAATACTAGGAGTACGGGAGAAGCTATACTAGTGAAGAAGAATCTTTCATTTAAATTACTAGATTGTATTAGACACTCACGGAAGGATGATCATTCCCAAAGTCTTGAACTATGGGAAATAATACAGTCTTTTGAATGTTTATTGCCCCCTGGTGCACTGTCTTAAAATCCTGAAAGATGCATTTTCCAAAGTAAGTTATCTTGCATCATGGCACATTATTGTAGAAGGAGATTTCGACTGTCTTATGGCCCCACGGTGGACAGAATGTCCAAAGGTACCACAATACCCTCATTATAATGTAAGCAATTAGTGGGTTAGAGATGGTGGATACCTGGAGGCAGATCTACCTCACAAGTAGGGATTTTATTTTCTTCTTTAACCCACACAAATGTCACAATAGGGTTGATCTCTTCCCCATCCCTGCAACAATCTTAGACACGGTAGCATACTGCACAATTGGGAATATTACCCCAACATACCTGCCCCAGAATTAAGATAGAAGTCACATAAGATTATGTTGTATGCAGATGAGGGTCTCATGTTTTTGTCAAATCCCACAGTTTCGGCAGCTCACGTGATGCAATGCATTAATTTGCTTATCGCCTTTTCGGGCTTTAAGATTAATTTTACAAAGTTTGTGGCCATACCTATGGGAGGTCTCAGGGAAATACCTGATTTTGAAGGGAAATCCTGGTTTACTTTTAAATGGTCACGGGGGTGCTTTCCCTATTTCAGTATATTCATTGCATCTGTCTTTGATCATTTATTTAACGTGAACTATGTCCATTTCTTTGACAAAATTAAAAAAAGACCTTCAAAGATGTGAGGCACTTCCAATATCCTGGCTAGGTCGGATAGCTGTTCTGAAAATGAATGTCCTTCCTAATTTACGATACCCCGTGAGAATGCTTCCTTTGATGTTTCCCAGACAGATATTTAGGAGACTTTATGGCTGGTTTAGCTCTTTTATTTGGCACCATAAGCGACTCTTTATCAAGCTAACCAAATTGCAACTACCCCACAGATTGTGGGGAGTAGATCTCCCAGATTAAAAGCTGTCAATTAAGTTCTTTATTATCATATGTTAGTGTGTGGACCACTGAGGACTCGGCGTCAATATGGTTAGATATTGAACTCCCTCAGACAAAATTAACCCTTATTAGTCTGTTGTTTGTAGACAAAATGACAACATTTATGGAGTATTGTCATAACCAAATAATCATTAATGAAGTTAAAGTATGAATGGCAATGAGTCAGATCGAGGGCAATACAGCCAAAGCCTTGTTTCTTACCCCTATAATTGGTATACCAAGTTGCCAACTGGGGATCATGGATTCCATGTTTAAACTGTGGGAAGCCAGGGGTGTACCTTGCTTCAGTGATTTAGAATTAATAGAATCCCTACAGTGTGGAAACAGGACCTTGGGCCCAACAAGTCGACTTCGACCCACCTAGACCCATTCCCCGACCATCCTATACTTCCCCTAACTAATGCCCCAACCTACACATCCCTGAACACGATGGGTAATTTATCAATAGCCAATTCATCTAACCTGTACATCTTTGGATCCTGGTGCTGTGAGGCCGCAATGCTATCTACTGAGCCACAATGTTTTATTTCAGGGAGGAAGAATTACATCATTCGATCAAATAACTCGTAAGTATGGACTACCTAGTAGAGACCTCTTCTGTTTGTTTTTGTTTTCAGATCAGAGATTTGATTTTAAAAAAAACACACACTTTTACCAGACTCTTACAGATCGGATAGAGAGAAGCGGGTGCTTAGTGCTCAGAATGCACTCTCTGTCAGTACCCTTCATCATTAGTTGGAGAGTGTCCCCTCAGACGAGACTGTGCAGCTTTGTGAAGTCTTCAAGAGAGAGTTGGGGTTCAGAACACTTCGGAGACATGGGAGGATATTGTTGAAACTGCTCGAAGGATTTTGATCTGTAATAGGACCCATTCCGTGCAGTTGAAAATTCTTCGTAGGGTCTATCTGACCCCAAATTGTCTCTCGAAATGCAAAGTGGGATTATCTTCAGCATGTCGTAAATGCAGAATGACTACAGGCACTCTTACTCATTGCTTTTGGTCCTGCTGCAGGCTTCAAATATATTGGAGCACTGTGTTAGCTTTGATAGAGTGGGTCTTGGGGGCTGAATTGGAGATGGACCCGGTTTTTCTTTTCCTGGGCCTGCCCCGGATACTTTACAGAGATGCACATGCGGAAAAATTATATCCTTACTTTCTGTGCTAGGAAAAATGTTCTGTTGTGTTGGATATCTGAAAACCCCGGGTCTGTTGGGTCGTCGTAAGTTCTTCATGGAGAATATCCCTTTGGACTTTCTCACCAGTATGGTGCATCAAAAAACAGAGACTTATATAAGACATGGCAGCCCTTTTTGGATTACCACGATACAGGCTTATCTGTCACATTAATAAGGGCTTGTGAATAGTCATGACGATATGGCCTAATGAATCTAATATCCAGCGAGAAAGAGTTATGAACATAAAAACGTGTATCAGTTAATGCTCTTGAAGAACGCGAGTTATCGCTTTGTTATGCTGAGCTGTACTATTTATTCATTATTTATTGTTTATTTTTGTTTTTTTTCTCTGTCTATTTAGTGTTTTTAAATGTACATGTTTTGTATATACATGCTTACGAGTGTAATTTTGATCAGTTATTTGAGTTGTGTTGTTATTGGGTTAATATAATATTAAAAATCTCTTTTTCAATAAAATTACTATTTTTAAATTAAAATGCTAACATTGATAGAATAGAGTCCCAAAGAACTCTCATTAGAGAGACCACTCATGCTGGTTTACCGTGAGGGTCACCACATTTTGGGTGATGGGGTGATGTTGAGAGAGCATTCCCTTCATGGTAACTTCAGTCAGTGTGAGGAACTGAACCTGCGCAGTTGGCCTCCCTCTACATCACAAACCTTCCGTCCAGCCAACTGAGGGACGGCAGAGCAACTGTTACGGACAGAAACAGTCACAGGCAAAGGGCAAGAGAAACTTTCACAACAATGAAAAGGGTCCAATTCAGAAAACGGTCAAGATAACGGCTGAGGGTAAAAACGTTCTCTGCTCGAAATTGTATTTTATAACAAGACGCGCTTAGAAGCTGTTTTTGATTTAATATTATTAAGGTTAGTCAAGTGAAATAACCAGAATTACTAAGTGTGATTGGACATCTAAAACGAAAAAAGTGTAGATTTTTGTTTGATCTGTGTAAAGCATGCTGACCGTTGCATGAAAGTATATAGCTGATGGAATATATTGTTAGGAGAGTGCATTCCATGGGAAATGCCCACAAACAGACACCTAAAGAAAACTGGGGTAAAAGTGCTTGAGTGTCGTCTGGTCAGTGACAGGAACCCAGGGAGTTGAATGACTGAAAGTTCTTGTAAGATGGAGCTGAGAAAACCATCAGTCAGCCGGACCTGATGAAATGCTAGAGCAAGTTTGAAGGGCTGAATGACCTCAGCGTGGTTTGAATTGTGTGTGGTTTGAAAAACGTACATCTCTACTCCTTCCTCTTATGTGTTACGCACTGGGGCACTGCCATTTTCCTGAAACTGGGAATTATTTGGAACATCATCTGGAATTTTCAATAAGTGGTATTCTCCAGAATATTCTACAACTGTAATGGGGGGAGGGGGGGGCGGGGGGGGGGTGGATATTGCAAACGAGAGAGAGAGAGAAGGCGCTGCAGTGAGCGTGTTAGAGCATGAGCCTTGTTTGGGGCTCGGTGCTATAACCGATATACAGTGACTGTGAGGGAACAGAGAGAATACGGTGACACTTACCCTGGCAGAATGGGGAAGGTTATTGATGCGTGTACTGTATTGCTGGATATTCCTTCAGACCGCAGATACTGCACTGAGCTGGGTGGTGAGCACAGACCATGCTCGGGAGGTCTGGTGGTATGGCCCCCTCTGGGAAGGGAATGTTCCCCCTCTGTACTAGCCCATCCACTATGCCCGCCATGCACTATCAACAAGCTGTGGTGTAATTGCCCCTTATATACCATGCTCGGGGTAATCTGTGCAGGGCAGCACCAACCTGAGAAAGCTCAACCGTGTGCCCCTTGGCCTTTTAAAGATAGCACCAGTGCCAGGGATCACGGAATATCCAGGGGCACCCTGGCTACTTGTGTACCTCCAGTCATGATGGGTGGGAGAATCGGGCTAGTATTGAATAAGAGGGACACCATGGGGTGGGTAGGTAGCTAATGAGGTAAGTTCGATAAGATAGCGCCAGGAATCTAGCTCAGCTTCGTACAGACAATTCCTCTGTCACAGTCAATGAAAATGAATTTGAGACAAATTACTGTTTTATACAGCTCAATGTGTCGAAGACTCTGTAGTCCTTCCTCCCAGTTGCAAAGCTGCAGGACAAATTCTCATTCAAAACTCTCCATCGCCTGAACTCACACTAGTATACCATTCACTCATAATTCTTCATAATACTGACCCGTATTGCATGATACTATCGAAATGTCTTCATTTCAGCATTCTGGAACCAGTGAACATATCTTTCCATGACATTTTTTCCTCGGTCTCCCCCTCCCTGTCTCTATCACAAAACGCACGTATTTGCAGTCATACGGTTCTACAGACGGAAACAGGCCCTTCGGCCCAGATGTTCCATGCTGAACAAAATGTACATCCACACTCATCCAATTTCCCTGCGCTTGCTCAGTATCCTCTAATCATTTCCTATCTGTGTTTGTCCAAGTGCCTTTTCAATGTTGTTAGTGTAACAACTCAGTCCATATGTGTACCATTATCTGTGTAAAAGAGTTGCCCCTACGAGTTAATTTTTATTTTATTCTTCTCGAAGCATGAACGGATGTCCCCTAGTACTCGATTCCCCAACCTTGCGAATAAACTTAAAGTATTCACCCCTATGCACGTCTCTCACAATTTGATAAGATCTACACTTCTATAAGAACCCCTTCAGTTTCCTAGGCTGTAAAGAAATAAGTTCTGACCTGTCCATAATCTCCCTATAACTTAAACTCTTTAGATCAGGAAACATCTCTGAAATTCCTACTACACTCTTTCTAATTCAATAATATCCTTTCTACAGTAAGGAGAACAAAACTGAAACCAATGCTCCAACTGCAGCCTTACCAACACCCTGTGCAACTGCAACACAATGTCCCAACTTCTATACTCAATGCGCTGATGAGGGCCAGTGTGCCAACAGCCTTCTTCACTGTCCTGTGTATCTGTGACTCAAATTTCAGACAACCGTGCACCTGATCTCCAACGCCCTTTTGTTCCACTGCACTACTTAAGGCACTATCATTCATCACTAAACTCCTACCTGGATTTGACTTTCCAAAATGCAAGACGTCACACTTATCTATATTAAACTCCACATGCTATTTCTCAGCCCACTTCCCCTGCCGATCAAGGTACTGCTGCAATTTCTGATAATGTTCCTCACTGGATGCCTACTTTTTTAGTGTCATCTGCAAACTTATTAACCTTGCGTTGTGCACTCTGGTCCAAATTTTGAAATAGATAACAAACAGCAATGGGCCCAGGACCGATCACTGAGGCACTCCACTAGTCACAGGCCTCCAGTCCGACAAGCATCCCTCCACCATAGCCATTTGCTTCCTAACGCTAAGCCAATTGTGTCGCCAATTTACCAGATTATCTTGGAGTCCATGCGATCTAACCTGCTCGAGCAGCCTACATGTGGAACCTTATCAAAGACTTCACTGAAATCCATATAGAATATGTTCACCACCCTGCCCTCGTCAACCTTCCTGGTCACTTCCTCAAGAAATTCGAACAAAATTTGTAAGGCATGATCTGCCATGCATATAGCTATGCTGACTGTTCAAGTCAAACTCTGTCTTTCCAAATGCATGCATATCTTATCTCTCAGAATCTTCTCAAGTGGTTTACCGAAAACAGATGTGAAGCTTTCTGGTCTATATTTCCCAGGTTTTTCTTTGCAGCCCTTCTTGAATAAGGGCACATTTGTTACCGCCCAGTCTTCCGGGACCTTGGCCCCTGACCTGTCTTCACTCGTCTCTTGCAGTGCTCTTGGATATATCTGGTCAGGACCAAGAGATTTATCTGACTTTATGCATTCTACTATGCCCTACGGCACCTCCACTCTGATATGAACGGTACCATGATATGACAACTAACCCCTCCAAAAGGTCACAGATCTTCATGTCTTTCTTCATGGTAAATACAGAGGGGAATTTGAGGACCTCGCCCATCTCTTGTGGTTTTACACATGAATGCCCACTTTGGATTTTAAGGCGTCCTACTTTCTCTCTAGTCGTTCTTTTTCTTTACTATACTGAAAGCACATCTTTGGATCCACTGTAATTTTCTCAGCCAAGGCTATATCATACCCCCTTTTCGCCCTCCTGATTTCCTTCTTCAGTAAACTTCTGTATCCCTTGTGTCTCTCCAGAGATTCCATTGATTCCAGCTGCCTGAACCTGAGCCACGCCTCCTTTTTTGCTGGTCAGAGCCTAATTATCTCTTGTAATACAGGGTTCTCTCTTCCTGCCTCACTTTCCCTTCACCTTCACAGGCACATATAGACCTTGAATTTTAAAGAACTCCCACTTACCAGAGATCTTTTTGCCTGGAAACAAGCTACTCCAATCAATCTTTGCAAGTCCATGTCTAATTCCAACAAATTGGCCTCGCCCCAATTTAGAACTTGAATCTGTGGACCAATTTTGTCACTCCCATAACTATTTTAAAATTAATACAGCTGCAAACTGCTCCCCCACATTACCTCTGTCGCCTATCCTGCCCTATGCCCCAACAGTAGGTCGAGTTTGTCCCTTCCCGAGTAGGACCCTCCATATGCTGCTTATGGAAACTTTCCTGAACACACTTAACAAATTTCATTCCATCTAAGTCCTTAACACTCTGGACCTTCCAGTCCATGTTAGTGTAATTAAAATCACCTATTATGACAATCCTATTGTTCCTGCAAGTCTCCCCAGTCTCCCTGCATATTTGTTCCTCCAATTCGCATTGATTATTTGGAGGCTTATAGGCAACCACTGTAACAATTTCACCTCCCTCTTACTTCTTTTCACCATCCACAAAACCTCACTGGACATTATCTCAGTTATTTCATCTTTAAATACTGGAGTGGTATGCGCCTGAATCGGAACCATTGGTATTCAAACTGTTTCCATTTACATCTCTCCTTTGCAATGATTTCCACACCCACAGAGCCCCTTGTCAAGGCACAGTGGAGACATAGAGCTGTAAATGGATAGGAGCTGCACATCCTGTCACTGCCAGCATCGGCTGCTAGTTTCCCCACACTGGGCAGTGATCTAACACAGTGTTACCGAACAATGCAAAAGCCTGGGGTTATATATGAATGAACCAGTGCGGTCTGCAAAGCTCCCTACGCTGGACATTTAGCCCAGGATTGTAGATCAAACATTGGTGTGGGCTGCACAGTGTACCACTCTGGACCGGATTTACACAGTGCTCCATCCTGAATATGTAATGGATGGGCTGGTTATGTGAGTTGGATTACGAATGTGAGAGAACGAAACATCTGGCAAAGCCTTTATTTTGTATTTTCATTCTTGTGATTGGACCCTTCAAATCCTGACTCATCCAATTAGACCCGACCCTCTGGATGAATGATGGTGACTGTTGTTACAGCATCTGGGTCTGTAACATGACCAAAAATGGAGCAGAGGCTGCAGAGACGGCAGTCTCCATAAAATGGCATGAGGAAATCACAATCAGATCAGCCGTGGTCTGAGTGAATGGTGGGGCAGGATTGTGTGGACCACGAATGTAACTTATTCATCTATTTCTGTTTGTAACAGGCAAACTCCCCTTCTCTCCCAGTGTCCCATGCTGGTGGGGAGTGAGTCCCCTCCTCCTGTTCCTGCGTAACAGGATCCTCGGGCCTCACTGGCCTCCAGATTTCCCTGTGCCCTAGTTTCGAGCAGTTGAATGACTGCCTCCTGTTCCTGTGACCCAGTCTCGAGCAGTTGAATGACACCCTCCTGTTCCTGTGTCCCAGTCTCGAGCAGGTGAGTGACTGCCTCCTGTTCCTGTGTCAGAGTCTTGAGCAGTTGAGTGACTCCCTACTGTTCCTCTATCCAAGTCTCGAGCAGTTGAATGACTCCCTACTTTTCCTGTGTCCCAGTCTCGAGCAGTTGAGAGACTCCCTCCTGTTCCTGCTCCCAGTCTTGAGCAACTGAGTGCTGCCTCCTGATCCCAAGTTTGTGAAAGTAGATGTCTTCCTCTTGCTACCGACTAACAAGCTCCAATAGCTCTGTGCTCACCTGCTGCTTCTGTAGAATGGAGTTGAGGGACTGAATGGCCTCTTCACATTCCTTACAGCTTCTCTTGACTAAAAGCCTTTCTCTTGTTTCTGCACAACACCATCAAAATCTGAATGATGTATTTTTGTATTTGACTCTCAGTAATTGAGCAAACAAGCTGACTGACTGTGGTGAAAGGGTTAAATTGTGTCCCAATACATGTGTGAATCTAACCGAAAATGGAAGGTGTCGCTTAGTCCCGTGTGAATCTTGTTATACACCTTCCCGTGTGAATCTTCTTATCTGTATGTAACCAGAATGGAATGTGTTTTTTAGCCTTGCTCTGCTGTTCACATGAATGTTTATATCTGGAAAAGGGTATATCAGCTGGAGAAGTCTCCAGTTCGGTAGAGTCTGCTCCGGGGTTACGTTTAACCGCCGAGCGTGGGTTGTTGGCAACCGCTCTACGAGAACTGACGGCTCCCAGTTTTGGTAACATGTAGAGTGAGTATAAGCCAGACCCGTTGTAAGTACGAGACTGGTTGTGGGGACACTGCGGGGAATAAAACACTTATATTCTAGCAGACTCGCCTCTTGGCTGTTTGTTCTGTGTCAGACTACTTTCCTGCGAGCCTGGTCCTTGACCTTGAGAATTTTTTAAAACATTTTGGCGTAGCCGGCAGGATCAATCGCAATTGAGGAAAGATTTTGATACAGAACAATGTTTTGGAAAAAGGCTAAGAAACCAGAGGAACAAACTGTGGAGGTCCTGACCGTCCCGGGATGGCATGGGCCGTGGCATGGCGTGGCAGTTTGTTTGAGAAATGGTGGGGGGCGACCGGAGGACTGGGAGGTCGAGGGCGTAGGAACCCCAGGGTCGCTGCTGTCCACCCTTGAGAGGATCCCAGTCCTGCCGAAGAACCCATTGCCTGGGGTACAGCGGAGGATGTGGGCCTGTGCGGCGGCTTGTAGACAACAGTCAGACAAGCGCCAAAAAGCTGAAGCAGAATTAGCCCTCTTGAAACATGAGCAGGGACTCAGTTCGGGAGATGCCTCTATGTTGAGGCAGGAAATTATGAAGTTAAAAGCTGAATTGACAGCATTAACTGAACTAGCAGGACGAACTATTATGTATTTGTCTGCTAAGAAACGGAAAGAGAAAAGGAAGGTCCCTCGAACCCCGGACCCGGTACAAGTACGGGCGTTTGTAGCCCAGTTAAATAACGGGGATCGGTGGGATATCGATCATTGGGATGGGAACATTTGGGGAGATTTAGATGATCAGTACGAAGAGGACCCACCCGTACTCCAAGCTAAACCAGTGGTTAGGAGAAAGCAGGTTCAGAGACGTCTCCCAGTGCAACGGGAGGTAATGTTAGATGAGAAAGGAAACCCTATACGGAATGAACAAGGGGAGGCAATTATGCATGAATTACCGCGGGCTCAGCCTCCCGCAGAATTCTCTGAATTAACGGAAGACTTCACTACCGATGAGGTGCTGTTTATCACCCAGAAAACCCGACGTAATCCTGGGGAGCCGTTAGAGCTATGGCTAATTCGGCTCCTCGAGGAAGGGGGGCAACAAGTGCAGGTAGACTATCAGGATGCTCCCAAGTTTGGTGGATTAGCAAAGGATGCTGCCATAGACCTGGGGTACCGCAACCAAGCCAAGGATATGGTAATAGATCGCAGTATGGGGACCCTATTTGGGATGTATGCCAGGGCAGTGGCCGAACAGTATCCCTTCCCGTCCGATTGGCCCCCCTTGGAAGGAACTTGGACAACGATTAAGGAAGGGGTTCAGAGGCTAACCCGTTTGTGTGTGCGGGATGCCCTGTTGCTGGGAGTGCTGGACGAGGTAGATAACACAAATGTTAGTAGACAGACTAGAGACCATCTAGTGAAGACTGCCCCCCCCCCCCCATTATAAACCACTGTTATTAACCATAATGTTGAGTGGACGGGGAGAAACCCTAGGAGATGCCCGTAGTATGATGAGGGAGATGGGTGGTTTGGGGGATTGGGGACCCACAACCCGTGCTTCTCAGGGGGGCACGGAGGGGCGTCGCCCTGAGGTTCGGGCAGGGGGAAAAGTAAACCCTAATCAAGGAAGTAACCAAGGCCCCTCACGGCGTGCTTTGTGGCAAGCTTTGATACGGGCGCAGGTCCCAGCATCGGAGATTGATGGCCTACCTACACCGGAATTAAAAGACTTATGCAGACGAAAGGGACTGAAGGTGTCCCGGGTAGAGACGGAGTCCCGACCCACTATGGAAGACCTAGTGGAATTACTAACACAAAAATGTCAGACACGGGGTCCGGTTGTTAATGAGCCTCGAAGGGGTAGAACTTCCACTTCCCAGCGGTGGGAATCCTCGGAGGACGAGGAGGAGGAGGAGGTACGGCCTCCCCTCCGAGAGTGTTATAAAGTGGATAGGCGTGGCCGGAAACCTAGTAAGAAAGGCAAGAACAAAGAAGGGCGAGGCAAACGTCTTTACCCAGTGCTGTCTGGGGAAGATGAATGGGAGGAACAATAGGAATCGGGCCAAGCCCCAAGGGTTTGCCCACGAACGAGCCAATGGTCAGCAGACGACATTCGACCTCATGTATCATTGACTATCTATTGGCGCAAATCCGTCCAAACCGTTATGGCTCTAGTGGACACAGGGGCGGAGGCCACCTTAATCTATGGGACGCCCCATAAGTTTAAAGGAACCCCAGTCACGCTGGTTGGGCTGGGAGGTAATCTGATTGAAGGAAGAACAGTACAATTGCCCCTAAAGATAGGTACAATGCCCATTAAAACTTATTCAATTATCATTACACCGGTTAGAGAATGGATCCTGGGAATGGACATTCTGGCCGGTTTAACACTTCACCTCCAACAAGGGAAGTTTGAATTTGGAATCACGAAAATGGCTTTGCGCTGTAGGACGGTGTTAGTGGGAAAGGTTAAGATGGACCCCTTCCCCATCCCGATCGCCGATCGCGTAATAAGTCTTAGACAGTATAGGATTCCCGGCGGACATAAAGAAATATCCGCCACAATTAAGGATTATTTGGAAGCGGGAGTGCTTAGGACATGCACCACGGCGTGGAATAACCCCTTATGGCCCGTACATAAAGCCGATGGGTCATGGCGGATGACGGTAGATTATCGGCAACTAAACCGTCACACTCCGGCCTTGACGGCAGCGGTCCCGGATGCCGTCACTATTATAGGACGAATCCAACATCATCCAGGGGTGTGGTACGGAGTAATTGATTTGGCTAATGCCTTCTTCACAATTCCTATTCCCGAAGATAGGCAGGAACAGTTCGCATTCACTTGGGAGGGTAGACAATTCACGTTCACACGACTGCCCCAAGGGTATCTGCATAGCCCTACTATCTGCCACCGGATAGTTGCAGAACACTTGGCTGCCTTTAAAGTGCCTGACGAAGTGATGATCTCGCACTATATTGACGATATGATGATACAGGGGACAAGTCAGAAGCAGGTTCAGGAATTGCTGGACCAACTGGTTCAACATATGCGAGGATATGGGTGGGAGATCAACCCAGCCAAAATCCAGGGTCCCTCACAAACGGTAAAATTCTTAGGAATCGTGTGGAACAAGGGGGAAAGGGAAATCACTGCGAAAGCTAAAAATAAGATTCAGGTCTTTGCCGTCCCTCACACCCAGAAGGACGTGCAGCAATTTATTGGGTTATTCGGATTCTGGAGACAGCATATTCCCCATTTAGGACAAATTTTAAAACCTTTGTATCGAGTTACGAGGAAAAAGGCAGCGTTCGAATGGACGGAGGTCCATCAAACTGCATTTGAAATGGCCAAGCAAGCGATACAGCAAGCTGTATCCTTGGGAAAGATACAGTCAGGACCTGTAGAACTGCAAGTCTCAGCACAGGGGGATTATGCCAATTGGAGCTTATGGCAAAAACAGGAAAGGACCCGTAAGCCACTGGGATTTTGGTCCCGAAAATTACCCCCGGCAGGGGAACGGTATACCCCCTTTGAGAAACAGTTATTAGCATGCTACTGGGGCTTGGTGGAAACCGAAGCCCTGACCATTGGACATGAAGTGATCATGAGAACAGCTATCCCTATTCTTCCGTGGGTACTTAGTGACCCCACTACCCACCGAATAGGAACTGCCCAAGAGAGCAGCATCATTAAATGGAAATGGTATGTGTCGGAGAGAGTGCGGACTGGACAGAAAGGAGTGTCAGTCCTACATGAGCAAGTGGCGGAGGCCCCTGAGGAAGGGGAAAAGCGGTTTGAGGTGATTGAATACAAGGAATCACCCGTTAAGATGGGAAAACGGTATGATGAACTGACCCCGGATGAACAAGCCACGGCTTGGTTCGTAGATGGGTCAGCCCAATGGAAAGCGGGACAGCGTAGATGGAAAGCTGCCGCCTTTAACCCAAAACAAGGCACTACCCTAGAAGAATTAGGGGAGGGAAAAAGTAGTCAGTGGGCAGAATTAAAGGCAGTGCATATGGTAGTCATGCAAGCAGGGGTCATGGGAGTTTGTTTGTTCTCTGACTCGTGGTCAGTGGTTAACGGCATGACACAATGGATGCCAACTTGGCAGGCCAATCAGTGGATGATCCAGAATAGGGAAGTGTGGGGTAAACAGTTATGGGAGGATATATGGGAGAAAGCTCAATACCTGGTCATATACATCACCCACGTAGATGCCCATACCTCTCGAAATGATGTGGAAGCTCTACATAACCGATATGTGGATGGTATCGTCCGAACCATGATGGTGCAAAGGGGCACCTCAGTGGACCTAGCTAGATGGGCACACCTTAAGGCTGGGCACTGGGGAGTGCAAGGAACCTTGCACTGGGCTAGAGACCGAGGAATAGATCTTATGGTAGATGATGTTAAGACTGCAGTAAACCAGTGTGAGCAGTGTCAACATCAGCGGCAGGGAGTGCCCCAACACATGATGGGACATATCCATCGGGGGGATGGTCCGGGACAGAGCTGGCAAATGGACTTTGTGGGTCCCTTACCCTCCTCACAAGGATGTAACCACATATGTACAGCTGTGGACACTATGTCTGGGGTTTTGGTAGCCCATCCCTGTCGTCACAACAATCAACAGGCTACCTTGCGATGTTTAGATTTGATTGAACAATTTTATGGATTGCCCATACAGGTCCAGAGTGACAATGGCTCCCATTTCACAGGAAGGGCGGTAAAGCAGTGGTGTCACGATAACCACGTGGAATGGGTTTATCATGTACCCTATCACCCACAAGCTGCGGGACTTATAGAACGAATGAATGGGCTTCTGAAGTCCTCACTACGAAAAGCAGGAGGTTGCAATGACTTAACGGGTTGGAGGAAGCAACTAATTCGGGTGGTGAAACAAATTAATAACCGCCCATTAGGAAATGGGGTAACACCCTTGAATAGGATGATACGAGTATGTGATACCCCAAAGACTCAGCCTATTAAAATGTGGAAATTCGCTGAGGAAGCTGATATTCCCGTAAGGGCCACGCCGGCTTCGGCTGGACTGGACCTACGAGCACTAACTGCCCAGACTTTGATCCAACAGAAACCTACGGTGATTAAGACCGGGTTAGGATTGATTTGTCCCCCTGGAACCTATGGGCATATCCTCCCGCGGTCGGGACTGTCACTAAAGGGGATTGATGTGATGGCAGGCGTAATTGACGCAGACTACCAAGGGGAGTTGGGGGTGATCCTGGTCAACATCACCGCTGAACCTTACGTGATACAGAAGGGGGACAGAATAGCGCAATTGGTCATTAAGCCACGTAACCTTACAACGGTGGAAGAGATGGGAGCTCCCGTTACGGTTACTGAGCGTGGGACGGGGGGATTTGGGTCTACTGACACTAAGGGGGCCAAGGTATGGGTGCGCCAGACGACCGGCCCCCCCAGGCCGGCCGAAATCATAGCACAGGGGAAGGACAGTCTGGTCACCATTATGTACCCCGGAGACCCGACCTGGGCAAACGTCCCGGCGAACCAGTGCTACTTACGTGAGACCTAAATAATGTTGTAATTGCTATGCACCCGCAGGCTGACCCTCCGCCTTGAACATGGGGTGGTCATGGGGATTGCGACTCCTATTGGCGATGTTCGCGATCGGATGGCCACTCCAGGGCATCGGTATCACGGCCTGGACGCTGGTACCGGTCGCCCGCCATGAGGTGCGGTGGGAGGCCAGTAGCCAGCGACGGACGCAGGACGACTTTACATGTGAACCCGGTCAGCAGTGCGTTGTTCTGACTCTCACCAGCGACTGTCAATTGTACACGTGTGCACAGTGCTACATGCGCCGGGATGGGGAAAAATATGACATATCGTTCATACCGCCTAATTGCACCCTGGTGGTAAATGCCCAAGTCAAGACGTGTTTGTGGGACCGACGCACCCAGACATGCGGGACAACGGGGACTCATTGGAGCGTCACAGCTCGGGGGGAAGATCTGTGGCTGCGCAATGCCACCGATATTCAGAATCGTCATCGATTCATGTGGTTAATAATGGTACTGACCTTGACGAACGCCCCGTCTGAGGCGTTATTAAACCCCACGCGGGGCGGGCCAGCACCGAAGAGGGGTGCCACGGGGGGCGTGCGGTCGCATCGAACACAGTTGGCCCCTATTATGTCAACTTGTCAACAGATGGCCCGGGCGGTACTGCACACTGATGTTCATTGGCGGGTACAGTTGCCCCTCATACCCGAGTGTCATACCAAGAGGCGGCGACGAGCGTGGTATGACACCCTGCTGGGAGGCGCAGGAACTGTTATGGGTATCTCTAATGCCATTGACTCTGAGGTAACCCGTACTAAATTATCTAACACGGGACAGGCCACCTCACAAGGACTACATACTATTGGAAGGTGGATGCCATCCGTAATGATGACTCAAGGAGAGACAGCTGAAATAATGATACGAGCTCTGCAATGGGAACTGGATGTCTGGGGCGCCACTCAGGAACTGTTTGAGAACATTACGGCTCAGTTAAATTGGACTGCCTGTCATATTCAAATGTTGCATGCTCAAATACAGAAAGAACGCTTTTTGCGTGTGGTAACATCCCCCAATGTACAGGCGTGGATGGGACTATGGAATGTATCTGAGAAATTGTGGATGATAACCCATCCAGAGCGAACATGGTGTAACGCAACTATGTGTAACGGATACTTTGTTACCATGAATGTAACCCACACTGTTACGGTCTGTCGATATTATGTATTACCAGTGATTACATCTTCTGAATATTATTTTCTGAAGACAAGGGGACAGTGGTTTAGCCCAGATACCAATATTACCTATGATCTGTCCGCTTGTGAACAGACTGATCAGGGGAAAACTTGCCTACTGATGGACAGGTATCGGGACCCTTGCTTGACTAAGGGAACGGCCCTGTGCGAATGGACTGTTGAGACTCCAAGGGACATGATGTGGCAGATTGGGCCACACACGCTCTGTGTGGCTACCAATAATCCACATCCTATGCTTCCCTCAGCACCGTTCTCGGGATGCCTCTCAAATGTCTATCAGTGGCACTGGCAGAATCACACCTATTTGTTGACCACTTATAGCAGTGCTCGCCACTTTACCAAGGTGCAGTGGAAAGTGCTGATGAATCCTTGGAACATTTCCCTGGATCGGTTTAAGCGAGCATTGGACCGATCCGAGGAGCTTAAGCAGATATTACGAAAGCATCAAACCAATGTCACCAAGGTTACGGTGTCTACCTTTATACATGGACAGGAGGTAGTACATGCTGCCCGTGTAGTGGACGTGGAGTCAGCTCATCATTGGTGGGACATATTGAGTGGTATGTCCTCCACTGCGGGGACATTCCTGTTCCCACCCTTGTCGATCCTGGTAGCGGTCCTGGTGATTTTAACATGCTGTAATGTCCTGACTTGCTTGTATATTTGGCGTGTACGTAGGCGCTTGTTAGAAAGAATACATATGGGCATAATGTAACACATGTATTGGGTCAAGCAGTGGAATGTGGTGTAAAATTATGTCCCAATACATGTGTGAATCATTATGCAACACATGTATTGGGCCAAGCAGTGGAATGTGGTGAAAGGGTTAAATTGTGTCCCAATACATGTGTGAATCTAACCGAAAATGGAAGGTGTCGCTTAGTCCCGTGTGAATCTTGTTATACACCTTCCCGTGTGAATCTTCTTATCTGTATGTAACCAGAATGGAATGTGTTTTTTAGCCTTGCTCTGCTGTTCACATGAATGTTTATATCTGGAAAAGGGTATATCAGCTGGAGAAGTCTCCAGTTCGGTAGAGTCTGCTCCGGGGTTACGTTTAACCGCCGAGCGTGGGTTGTTGGCAACCGCTCTACGAGAACTGACGGCTCCCAGTTTTGGTAACATGTAGAGTGAGTATAAGCCAGACCCGTTGTAAGTACGAGACTGGTTGTGGGGACACTGCGGGGAATAAAACACTTATATTCTAGCAGACTCGCCTCTTGGCTGTTTGTTCTGTGTCAGACTACTTTCCTGCGAGCCTGGTCCTTGACCTTGAGAATTTTTTAAAACACTGACAGAATTCAGAACCAGAGTAGCCTTTTCATGTTTCTGTGTTATACACTCAAGAGTCAACAGAGTTTCAGTGATGTACAGCATGGAAAAAGACCCTTGATCCAGCCGTCCATTCTGACCAAATATCCTAAGTTTATCTTGTCCCCCTTGACAGCACCTGGCCCATATCCCTCTAAACACTTCGCATGCACGTACCCATTCAAATGCCTTTTAAATGGTGTAATTGTGTCTGCCTCCGCCACCTCTTTTGGGTGCTCAAACCATACACACAGCAGTCTATCTTTGTACCTCATTTCCCTTGATAAAGCTTTCTCCTCTCACCTTAAACCTTTGTCCTGTAATTTTCGACTTGCCTATGCTGGGGAAAAGACGTTGACTGTTTACCTTATCTATGTTAAAAATCACACAACACCAGGTTATAGTCCAACAGGTTTAATCGGAAGCACACTCGCTTTCGGAGCGACGTGACAATCACCTGATGAAGGAGCGCCGCTCCGAAAGCTAGTGTGCTTCCAATTAAACCTGTTGGACTGTAACCTGGTGTTGTGTGATTTTTAACTTTGTACACCCCCAGTCCAACACCGGCATCTCCGAATCATACCTTATCTATGCCCGTCATGATTTTATCAACCTCTTTAAGATGGCCCCTCAGCTTCAACGCTTGAAAATAGCCTCAGCCTATTCAAACTCTCCCTGTAGCTCAAACCCTTCAACACCTGCAACATTCTTTCAAATCTCTTCTGCACGCTTTCACGTTTGACAACATCTTTCCAACAGCAGGGTGACCAGAATTAAAAGCAGTATTACAAATGTGGCCGAACCAATGTCCTGTACAGATGCAACATGTCTTGCAAACGCATAGACTCAAAGCAAGTACCAATAAAGGGAAGATCACCAAGTGCCTTCTTCACTGCACTGTCTACCTGTGATGGCACTTTCAAGGAACGGAGAACCTGCATCACAAGGTGACACAGCAGCTCAGAGACTAGCATTGCTGCTTCAGAGCGCAGCGATCTGGGTTTAATTCTATCCTTGAATGACTGCCTGTGTGGTGTTTGCACATTCTCCCAGTGTCTGCATGAGTTTCCTCCGGGTACTACGTTTTCCTCCCACAGTACAAAGATATACAGGCAAGTGTAGATTGGCCATGCTAAATTGCCCCAAGTACCCTGGGATGTGTAGGCGAGGTGGATTAGCCATGGGAAATGCAGGCTCAGAGGGATAGGGTAGAGGTTTGTCCAGTTGGATACTGTTTAGAGGGACGGTGAGGCCTTGATGGGCCGAAAATCCTGTTTCCTCGCTGTAGGGATTCTATAATTTCAATGGAGTTCTCTTTGATTGGCAACTTTCGACAGGGCACTACCTACATGTCTTGCCCTGATTTGTCTTGCCAAAATGCAACACCTCACATTTATCTAAATTTAACTCCATCTGTCACCCCTCGGCTCACCTAATCAAGTTTCCACTTTGTTCTGAGAGATCATTCTTCACTGTCGACTGCACCACCAAATTTGGAATTATCTACAAACTTACTGACCGTATTTCATGTGCTCAATTGCAAATGATTTGTATATGTGACAAGAGGCAGTGGACTCACTATTGACTTTTGTGGCACACCACTGGTCACAGGTCTCCAAGTTTAATGAGCAAATGTCCACTGTCACGCCCTATCTTCAATATTCAAGAAAATTTTGGATCTAAATGGCGAGCTCTCCCTGGATTCCAGGCAGTCTGACCTTGCTAACCAGTCTACCATGTAGAACATTTTGCTTTTCTTACTGAATTCCATAAAGACAACATCCACTATCCTGCCTTCATCAATCATCTTCATCACTTCCTCACAAAATTCCACCGAGTCAGTGAGACGTGATGTCCAATGTGCAAAGCACTCTTCAGTCCTTGTCTTTCCAAATGCATATACATCCTTTCCCCCAAAGTCCCCTCTATAAATTTAGTCACTATTGACGTCAGGCTCACTAGTCTATAGTTACCTGGTTTTTCGTTTCTTTCTGAAATGATGACACGATGTTAGCAGCTCTCCAGTCTTTTGATGCCTCACCTGTGGAAATCAATAATACTGATATATCAGCAAAAGTCTGAGCAATCTCTTTCCTAGCTTCCCACAATCTTCTGGGATACAACTGATCCGGTCCCAGGGATTTGTTCACCTTTATGTGTTTTCCAATGTCCAACACCTCCTTGTAATATAGATACTTTTCAAGATATCACTATACACTTCTTCATTTTCTCACTCTTGTAACCTCCACCACATTAAATACTGAGGAGAAATACTTGTTTATATCTTTTCCATCTCTTGTGGTTCCATACATAGGTAGCCTTACTGATCTTTAATGTGCCCTATTTTCTCCCTAGTTAATCTTTTGCCACGAACAGATTTGTAGAAATTTGTCAATACCTCGTTAACCATATTTCTAAAGCCAACCCGTGTTCACATTTTTCTGGCCCGATTTCACCATTGACTATACATTTGCTGCCCTTATACTCCTCTGGGGTTTCACTTGATTTCAGCTCTGTTTACCTGACATATGCGTCATTGCTTACCTTGACCAGAACATCAATATATCTAGCCATCCAGCAATCCCTGCACCCACAGCCTTGCCCATCTCACTAATAGGAACACGTTGGCTCTGAACTCTCTGGATCCAAGTTTTTATGGCCTTGCATTTTCCAACCATCCCTTTCCCTGTGAACAGCACATCGAAATCAGCCTTTCAGAGGGCTCGCCTAACTCTTTCAAAATTGGCCTTATTCAAAGTTAGAACTTTAATGTTTACATCAGGTCTTTCCTATTCCATAACTATTATAAAACTAATATTTATTTGTAACAGACTTGAAATGTTAAGTAAATATTTCCTGCCCCTCTGTAACAGGCTCGAGAGGTTGAATAGCCTCCTCCTGTCCCTTTATAACAGCCACGAGACATTAAATGACACAGCAACCCTTGGATTATGAGCAGTCATTAAACTATATCTGATGGAGGTACATCCCTTTTCAGTTACCGAAACACAAATAACACAATGTACTCCAGGTGCCCTCTCAGTAACACCTCATACAGCTGCAGCGACAATTCCTTTTATTTTGAATGATTTTGTTTGCAAAATGTGCTAATGTTCCAGCGTTCCACCTTTTCAAGTAGCAACAGGCTAATATGGATTGAATGGCCTTGTCTTATCCCTCTGTAAGAGGCCCATAGGGACAGAATTGCTTCGGCCTGTTCCTGAGCAGCAGTCTCAGTGCTCTGTCTCAAGATTAAGGAAGGTTCTGGAAACACGGCATTAAAAGCAGGAGTAGCCTCACACCAGATAATAAGTATCATACTTTGTGTTCAGGTATCTAGAAACTTGCCCACCCGACGTTTTTTTTTTATGTAGCCAATCTGTTATTTTATAACTGCTTCCTTTCATAAACAGAGTGGAACATATATAGAGCCTTGCACTGTCCTGTTAATACTCTCGTATGCAAGGAAAAAAAATGATTAAAACATTGAAAGATTTATGGTTCATCCCTCAGCAACCCTTATCCATTCCATTCAAACCCAGTAACTGTTCCCTTTTATAATGATATGAAAAGTGATGTATGGAACTGGTCAACTGATCCTATTTGTTCAGTGACTGTGAATAATACTAGTCTACATGGATTCTAGTTATCCCAGTGGAGGATTTCCATCTTTTAACGATAAATGGGCGTCTTTCAATGTGTTATCCCATAACATGAGAGGGAGCATCACCGACAGCACTGACAGGGAACAGCAGACCCAGGGAGAGGAGGAGGAGAGATCAGACTCTTAGAACATTAGACTGGAATGTTCCAAACATGGACCAGACTCTGACAATATTGGACTGGAATGTTACAAAAATGGATCAGAATCTGGGAACATTAGACTGGAATGTTCCAGCAATGGACAGGAGTTTATCCGATTATGTTTGGTATCTTTCTGCATTTTATTGGTTGACCTTGTCATTCCAGATTTATTATGCTCTTCGCATTATTCAATATTTTTATTATCCTTTCCTGGCTATCGTTGGTGTTCCTGGTAAGTGTCACTGTCCAGTTTTTTTCTACAAACCTGTTATGACTGTATTACTGTTCTTTCATATATTCTACACTTCTGGCCACTATTATTGTTCATGTTGAAACTCTACAGACCACTACTAGCTACATCAATGAAGGTGTTCAATTACTGCCTCCCTCTGCTTTGGCAGTGTTACTCATGGGTCTCTATGTTGACCTCCTCAGTTTCAGCGGAGAACCGCAATGTATTGTATATTTGCCTTTGTTATTTAAATATTAAGAGCATGGAGGTCACTGTCTACTGTTCTGGTTACAAACTCCACTTTTTTCTAGTGTTTTCATCCCATCCCTGGCCAATATCTGAGGCTGAAACAGACGAGTCATAAATATGTGGGTGATCCCTTTGACCATGAGCTGATTCCTGACACCATGCCCTGACCATTTCTAACGTGAAATATTTATCACTCCACAATGCATCTCACTGGCTTATTCCATCTCCTGTTTGAACCTTGAGTTATAAAATACAGTCTTAATGATGATAATAATCTGCTGCTGACGCTCCCGGCTTCAAACCTGCCGAAGCAAATCTGATTCGAACTCACACCAAACTCCCATCAATCTGTCATTCATGTGCACGCCGAGTATATTGCTATTGTGTATGGCAATGCCTTTATTTTAACATTCTCAAACACGTTCCCTCATCTGTCCATGAAACTTCCCTCGTTCTCTCTCTGTCGATTATCCAAAAGCCTGCCAGTTGTTCGTATGTAAAATAGTTTCCTTCACGTGTGTTCCTTTCGCATTCAACCACGCCAATCGCGCACGCACACGCACTCTCTCTCAGTTTCTGATGAACACACACACACACACACGCGCACACACACACACACAGAGCAAACCTTCCCATTGTAGGCAGTAATCTGATGCGAGTGTAGTTAGCATATGATCGTAAAGTTTGCAGTACTCTCCATGCTGGGCAGATAGTGCAGTTTACTGAGCAACACACTCGCATGTTCTGCACAGCTCTCCATGCTGGGCTGTCATCTTGCCCCGGTTCATGTTGTTTGTGGTGTTGTTGTAAGCAGATTGAGAATTTGATGTAACAAACCATTTCAGCTGATCTGACAATGCCTTTATTCAAAGTTCTCATTCTTGTAATTTTACTCTCGAATATCTTACATTCTCCAGTCAGTCCCACTGCTCTGTCTTTTTTCCCCATATTTCCACAACCTCCTCCCAGTTAATTAACTGCCTGTTTCTGTCTTTAATGTGAATCTCTCAGCCCCTCTGTATCTTTTCCTAGGTTTTCTCTCCCTAATGTTTCGAGTGCTAGCATTGTGTAGCTCAGAAACAATGAAATGGTGTGTGTCAGGCTGTTGTTCACTTCCCGGTATGTCACATGTGATGGCCATGGACAGGCATGTTTCAGAAGTTATGAGACTCATCCTTGTAACTTGGACTGTACCTGTGTTTGCCCCACTCAGGTGACCTTGCGATCAGTAACTCGGGGAAGCCCATTGAGTAAAGGACCAGGCATCTAAATTGTGTGACAATGCTGTCATTTTCTTTAAAAATAAAAGGTTATTTTCTCTTTTTTTAACAAGATGTCTTAAAGGCCAAACTGCCTACTGAAATGGCTCAAGTAAATAACTTACGAGACTTTTAGGGTTTCAAATAAATAGTAGTAACAATGGCCAGCTCGCATAGACCAGGCTTTCTAGTTTTTTTCCTTACGGCTGTAAGTCACCAGGTGGTTGTGTCCCAGAAGGGTTGGAAGTTTTAGTAAATTATCCCTATCTGCTATTCTCTCTGAAGCTTCACTTGATGCTGTTTACTCCTGGATTGGAGAACTGAATGTCTGAATGCTCCTCTTTAACATGGAGTGTGTTTAGGTGACGTTAGTATATTGGAACAGTTCATTTGTAGAAGGTACTGTATCCATTATTTGGTTAATGTTTCCAATAGTTAAGTTATTCTAAAATCCTCTTCATTTTGTATGGCTTATCATTAGAATGTTTAAATATATTGTGGTTTAATTAATGGTGAGTGGTGTGACGTGTAGCATCACATCTGGAACACCCACTTCACAACTACCTTTAAAATACGAAAAGGTTCGTATCCAAGCTACCTGCTTAAAATAGTTTGAGGCAGTCTGGTTGGTCTATAGCAAACTGGGGTCTTTTGTTTGGTTCTAAATCGGTAACACCAAATTGGGTTTAGAATTACAATCCCTACAGTGTGCCAACAGGCCATTCGACCCAACGAGGAGTAACCTACCAAGACACATTCCTCGTCCCTGTTGTTACACATTTACTCCGAACCCACACATCCCTGAAAACTACAAACAATTTAGCATGGCTAATTTACCTGTCATGCACACCTTTGGATTGTGGGAGGAAACCAGCGAATCCAGAATAAGCTCATGCAGACACTGGAGAGCACGCACCAGGAAGCTATTGGGTTCAAAGGTCGCGGATGGTAGCTGTTAGTGTCTCTTGTGCCCGATGTTGAATTCAGTTGGTTTAAACAGTATTTTGTGTATAAAGATTCTTTCAGTCACTGAGAGTTCTCTGGGTGTGGAAGAAGTGAAGTTGGGTGTTTTACAAAAGGTAATGAAGGCAAAGCTGTAGGAATTGGCAGACAAG
This sequence comes from Chiloscyllium plagiosum, assembly GCF_037043375.1. Classification (NCBI taxonomy): domain Eukaryota; kingdom Metazoa; phylum Chordata; class Chondrichthyes; order Orectolobiformes; family Hemiscylliidae; genus Chiloscyllium; species Chiloscyllium plagiosum. Next base: position 102,932,547 of record NW_028270159.1, read on the forward strand.
CTGGAGTTGGGTTTGCTTTTGTCTGTGAGAAAATGAGAGATAATTACAGCTATAGCTCAGCAATTACATTTGGTGGAAGCGCCATCAGAGTCTTTGGAAATGGCGAGAATTCAATATCAAATGAGGCACCGTGAACATGAGAAGGAATTGAAACAGTTTGAATTATGTTGAAAAGTAGAAATTAAAGAACAGGAAATGAAGAAGAAAGAGTGATTAAGAAAGAAGAAAAGCAGAGAGATTTAACTTCAAAGGTTAGTAATTAGAGAGGAAAGTTGACACAGAAGGTAGTGATGAAGGTAGACGGTAGGCTGGATGAGGAGGATAGTGAGGATGAGCAACCCTATAGTAGCCAAAGGCTTGATGGGGTTATGTTTAAGTACATCCAGACATTATCTAAATTTGATGAGAATGATGGGGGAGCCTTTTTAATTTCACTTGAGAAAGTGGCTAAACAAATGCAGTGCCCAGTGAACATGTTGATTCAAACAAAGCTGATTGGCATTTACATCTCTATCGGAGGCGGTGTCTGGGGAGTAGGAGGAGGTGAAGAAAGCTATCTGAAGTGTACATGAGCTTGTGCCAGAAGCCAACAGACAGCGTTTCAGGAATCTAAAATAGCGTCCGTGGTTAAACGCACATTGAGTTTGAAAGAATCTAACAAAGTAAATTTGAAAGGTGGGTAAGGGTATTAAAAACAGAGCAAAGTTGTGACACTCTCAGAGAGATTCTTATTTTGGAGAAGTTCAACAATTCACTTCCTGCAGTCGTGAGAACTCGTGTGGAAGAGCAGACTGTTAAAACGGCAAGATTAGAAGCTGAAATGGCTGATGATGATGATTGAGTTCAGAAATCAAAGTTTGGTTTCTGTGAGGGATTGAGAAGAATGTACGAGACCTTCTTAAAACATATCCCTGTGAGAGTAAGGTTTACTGGCATAGGCCAGGAGTAGCAGGTAAACAGGTTACAGCATTAAGAGATACAGAAGGATGTAACTCTTTTACGCTGAGACATGAGGAGATATGTCATTCAGAGGGACTATTGGAGAGCTGAGAATTGCTCCATTATGTAACGTGTGGTCGGAGTGTCCAGTGGAAACATCAACAGATTTATTCCACAGTGAGGAAGGAGGCCTTGAGCTTGGCGTTGGCATTACAACATTTCAGCATTTAAATTGCGAATAACATACCTGAGACAAATCTTTATCACTGATCGTGACCCCTTAAAGCTTTTGGAGAAGTTTAGGGAGAAGAATACCAGCCTGTTTCAACTGAGCTTATTATTGCTGTCATTCAATTTGAAATTATACAGGTGACAGGGCGAGAGAAAGTAAGTTTTGACATGTTGTGGAAACTTGGATGAAGAAAGACAAAGGCATTCTGTGGCAGGAGTAAAATGACTGAAATCGAATCTAGTTGTAAACATTTGTATGTTCAGAGTCAATGTAATATATATATGCACCTCTTCCTCCGCGACATTGATGACTGCATTGGTGCCAACTCGTGCTCCTGCGAGGAGGTTGAGCAATTCATCAACTTCACCAACACATTCCACCCTGACCTTAAATTTACCTGGACCATCTCTGACACCTCCTTTCCCTTCGTGGACCTCTCCATCTCCATTAATGACGACCGACTTGACACTGACAGTTTTTACAAACCCACTGACTCCCACAGCTACCTGGATTACACCTCTTCCCACCCTTCCTCTTGCAAAAATGCCATCCCGTATTCCCAATTCCTCCGCCTCTGCCGTATCTGCTCCCAGGAGGACCAGTTCTGCTACAGAACGCACCAGATGGCCTTCTTCTTTAGAGACCGCAATTTCCCTTCCCACGTGTTAAAGGTGCCCTCCAATGCACCACGTCCACATCCGCACCTCCGCCCACTGACCCCACCCTTCCAACCGTTACAAGGACAGAACGCCCCTGGTGCTCACCTGTCACCCTAGCAACCTTCGCATAAACCAAATTATCCACCAACATTTCCGCCACCTCCCAACGAACTCCACCACCAGGGATATATTTCCCTCCCCACCCCTTTCCGCCTTCTGCAAAGACCGTTCCCTCCGTGGCTACCTGGTCAGGTCCACGCTCCACTACAACCCACCCTCCCATCCTGGCACATTCCCCTGCCCCTGCAGTAATTGCAAAAGTTGCGCCAACACCTCCTCCCTCACCTCCATCCAAGGCCCTAAAGGAGCCTTCGACATGCGGTCTCCTCTACATTGGGGAGTCTGGACGTCTCATAGCAGAACACTTTAGGGAACATCTCTGGGACACCAGCACTGATCAACCACACCGCCCTGTGGCCTAACATTTCACCTCCCCCTCCCACTCTGCCGAGGACCTGGAGGTCCTGCGCCTTCTTCACCGCCGCTCCCTCGCCACCAGAAGCCTGGAGGAAGAATGCCTCATCTTTCGCCTCTGAACACTTCAACCACAGGGCATCGATGTGGACTTGAACATTTTCCACATTTCCCCTTCCCCCACCTCACCCCAATTCCAAACTTCCAGCTCAGCACTGTACCCATGACTTGTCTTTCCTGTCTATCTTCATTTCCACCTCTCCACTCCACTCTCCCCCCGACTGCCACCTTCATCCCCTCCCCTACTCACCTATTGTACTCTATGCTACTTTCTTCCCACTCCCACCCTCCTCTCACTTATCTCTCCACCCTTCAGGCTCTCTGCCTGTATTCCTGATGAAGGGCTTTTGCCCGAAACGTCGACTTTACTGCTCCTCGGATGCTGCCTGAACTGCTGTGCTCTTCCTGCACCACTAATCCAGAATCTGGTTTCCATCATCTGCAGTCATTGTTTTTACCTATATATGCATTTCAGTCTACAAATAGAGGGCGATTAGGAGGTCTAAAATTAATCCATCTTTGTACATTGATGGATCATTTTATTAAAGGAGGAGTTGTGAGTATACTATCACTGTAAAGAGGTTAGTTTGTCTTAGGTTGTTTTTGAAGAGAGGTTATAAAGGCAGAGGTGCAGAACTGCTGTCGAAACACTGTTTAAGTAAATAACTGAGGAGGCCTTTAGGTTTCATTAAACGGTGGTAACAATGGAAGGGCAGTGGCCAGCTCTCACATACCAGGTCTTTTCGTTTGGTTTTTAGCTGCAACATTCAGAAGCTGTTGGGGATCCCAGCAGGGTTGGGAGTTTCAATACATGATCCGTAGCTGCTTTTCTCGTTGAGATCGCTTGTTGATGTTGATTTCTCCTGGATCGGAAAATTGCATGTAAGAATCTGTATTTGAATATATCTTTGTGCCAAGCAGTGTAAACCAAGTAGGTACGGTATCTATTGTTGTGTAAGTGTTCCAACATATAAGCTATCCCAAAATGTTCTTTCTTTTGATTGGATTTTAACTACATCATTTGAATAGATTATATTATATTGTGCTTAATGTCGAGTGGTTTGACAAGTCACAACATATCTGGAATGCACACTTCCCATCTATATTCAAAATAAGGAAAGCTTTGGGTCTAAGCGGCCTTCTTAAAATATTTTGCGGGGATCTGTAGCCGAGGGGTTTCTGATTGACTCCAGTTATTGAAAAGTTAGTGGAGGAGTTGGGGAATGGTTTGCTGGAGGTTGTGCTGTGAGTTGCCTCAGACATTCAGGGAGACCTGAGGATTTGCTGACCCAACTCGGGATGGAGCATTGGGACTGTAGTTACAACATCTGGGTCTGTAACATGATCAACAAACGGAGCAGAGGCTGCAGAGAGGGGAAGCTCTGAAACCACGCGGTGAGGGTGTGTGGGGAAAGCGATCTGCGGTATCCACCCCGGGTTTTCCAGGAACAGCTTCCCAACTCCACCTAACCTAGGATCAAAGTGTGAGGAGACCTGATTGAACAAGGAGCTGGTCACAGAGCGGTGTCACCTCCTTCAACATGACCTGCAGCTTCACACCAGGCGGAGGACGGTGCTGCCAGTGGCTGTTAGCGTCACAGTTTCATTCAGCTTCTATGATCCAGAACTTTCCAGGCAGGACTGGGTGACATATCCATCATTTCCCAGTATCTCAACATCAGTGTCACCATACGGTGACGGAGTATGTATATGGTGGATGAGGTCAACACATTGTTTCTCCCACAGCAGGGAGCTGCCGGGTGTATCAAGTATAGTGGGATTCCCGATGGTGTACATGGCATCTGCGGAGTAACTATATCAATAGGGAGAGGTAGAGGAACTGAAGGAGCTCTCTCTCTATTAATGTTACAGTGTGCCCATGCACAATACTTCATGTTGGTGAATACCCACTGTCCTGGCAGCAATCACGGCCTCTTCATTCAGAAGCAGTCAGCCATTCCCATCGTCATCGGGTCTCCACGTAGAAAGAAATGAATATATCTTGGATAAAGGCCGTCCCCTTGATGCACATTTCAAAACATCATCCCCATCTCCAACCAACCACATCAAAGTATTACATGTGTACGGAGAGCAATGGGGTCACTTGGAGTGTCTGGGAGCTGACGATCAGGGATGGAGCAAAACCTCCCATGTCTGAACGGGTCTGAGTGAACCCCCCAGTACACAGTATCATTTAATCCTGTAATCCCTCTCCATTTCAGTCACATACTGCCTTCCATTATTCCTGTAAATGAAATGATAGATGATATCATGCTAAATTCGACCTGCCAAACTATTATCTATTGCCTTTACCTCTCTGAATCTATTTGCAGACTCTCCACCCTCTCTTGATAATTTAATCACTTCCTTACCACAGCGACATCACCAAACTCAGCATCTGTATATCTGTTCCATTCTCCTAATCATTAATATAGATTGAAAATAGTTGAGAACCCAGTGCTGGTCACTGTGTCACCCTACTGCTTACGTTCTGTCTAACTGATTGAGATTGATTTATCCTTAGTGCCTGCTTCCTGGATGATACCCAGGCCTCCCCCATTCCTATCCAACACAGTCGAAGGGCTGAATAAGAACAAGGAGCATCTGTGAGGAATCCAAACTCTCGATGAGGCTGATGTCAACGCGGCCTCTGTTCCACTTTCCTGCTATCTCTCCATCCTAAACCCTCGTCTCTTGTTGTATATTGTGCCACAGGAAAGAAAATTCTCTCCAAACCTACACTTTCAATTACATTTAGCATTTTACAGATCTCAATGAAATCTCCCTTTATTGTTATAAACTCGACAGTATAGGCCTAAACTGCTCAATTTCTCTTCATAAGACAAACACTTCAAATATGGAATCAATCTAATGAAGCTCTTCTGAATTGCCTACAATGCAAATACCTCATTCTGTAGGACACCCAAACTGTACTCCAGTTTGCAGCCTCACTAATGCCTTGCATAGCTACAGCAACACTCCCCACTTTTCTACTCTATCCTTTTATAAATAAACACTGAAATTATGCTTGCATTTCTCATTACTTGAAGTACCCACAAGCAGGTTTTCTGTGATATGCAAGCAGGCACCCAGATCCCTCTGCACCTAAACACTTTGAACTTTCTCTCCATTTAGATAATAATTTGTCTTTTTATTATACTGGCCAACTTGAATAGCCCCATATTTATTCACTTTAATGTTCCTTGCCAAATGTTGGCCCATTCACACAACCTATCCATGTAGTTTTAAATCTCTTGCATTATAATTCTGAAGTAATTTCTCACCAATGTTAGTGTTATCTGAAAATGTGGTATCGTATTTTCTATCCCGTCAACTGAGTACAGTAATACTATCGATCGCAAATGAGAACTGAAATCAATGGCACACCACAAATTGCATTTTCAAAAATAAAATGACACATTTATTCCATCTGACTGCATTTTGTTGGTTAACCAATCCTCAATTCAAGCCAATAAATTACTCCCAAACCCATGTTGTCTGATCGTACCACTTACACTTTGGAGAAGTGACACATCCAATGCCTTCAGGAAGAACAGATACATTCCATCTCCAGGAATCCTACTATCCACCTTGCTTGTCATATCTTTAAGTAACTCAAGCAAACACTTCAAACTCGATTTAACCTTTGTAAAACCATGTTGACTCCAACGGATTTTGGTTTAACTTTGCAAATGTCCTCAACAATGGATTCTAATAATTGTCTTAAATTACAATAGTTTATCATTACGTTTTACGCCCAAATGTAACAGTTATTATAATTTCTTCCCTTTTGAAAACCTTTACGTTTTCTTTGAATTCCTGTTTAATGGGCAAAAGGTTTTAAGATATTTGCTCCAATTGCTGTTTGAGGCATGTGTGACTGACTGCTGGTGTACAATCTCGATGGGCTGACGTCTTTCTGGTGTTCCCATGCTGATGTCTCCAAGGCCAGAATGACCTTCTCCCATTGATGCGTTAGGGGGTTGGGGGATTATGGAATCCTCCTGTTGCTGGGTAACATTTTGAGGGACTGATGGGGCTTCTCATATTTCCCCATAACAGGTGGAGATACTGAACGGTTTCTGCATGTATCCTGGAGATGGGACCGAGGGAGTGATTGGTCTTCTCTTGTTCCCATACAACAGACATGTGTCTGAATTACCTCTTCCTTTCTCATGAAAGAAGTCGCAGATCGTTTTTATCCTTATCCAACACCCTTGAAATAGACTCGGTGGGTCTGAATGACCTCCTGTTATCCCAGTGTAACAAGCTCGAGTCACTGTGTGACCTCTTCCAGTTCCTATGTTACAGACTTGAGGAGGCTGAATGGACTGATCCTGTTACTGTTTAACAGGATACTGGTGCAGCATGGCCTACTGTTATAGGCTCAAGGGGCTAATTGGCCTCCTTCTGTAAATGTATATCAGGCCCCAGGGGCTGACTAGCCTCGTCCTGTTTTGGTGTAACAGGCTCGAAGGCCTGAATGTCCTCCTGTTGTTCCTGTGTAACAGGCTGGAGAACGGAATGGTTCCTCCACTATCTGCGTAATTTGCTTCACTTGTTGGCTCCTTCTGTCATCTATGTTGAAATAGGACACTCTTTAATTTTTGTAAACTCCAATGGCTACTGGGTCAACCTGATCACCCTTTCGTTATAAGATAGCACCTTAATTTCAAGAATCAGCTGAGGGAACCATCTCTGAGCTGCTTCCAATATAACAACATCCTTTCTTCATTGAAGAGATTAAATCTGTACACACTACTCCAGATGTGATCTCACTAAGAGCCTGTACAGCAGCAGCAACACATTACCAGCCTGCTGTAGGGTTCCCACCCAGGTTAGAGCTGTCTCAGCTCTCTGGGGGAATACAGAGCATTGTTGGAAGATCATTGTCCTTCTCTACTCCATCAGCATAACGGGAGATCTGGAGAAATTAATGTTTGAGAAGATCATAAATGATGTGGTGAGATGATCTCTACCATTAATCTCCCCAGAGCCCACGTCGCTCAGATTCTACAGAATCTTGTAAGGTGGAGCGCAAAAACAGCAAGGAGGAGCAAACATTGATGGGAGTTATATATCAAAGTGAAAGCTGCAGTACAAATGCTGGACATGTTATAAAACAGGAAATGAGATATTCACCTTTGTGGCGACTGCAGTAATAATTTACTGTTTAAATTATATCTAAACTGTGTTAACCCAATTGAATGCTAATACTGGGAAAAATGGATTTCGTGACCACGTGCGAGATGGTTTACATGAACATTATGTCGAGCACTGAGCTCGAGATCAGGTTATTTAGGAATTGGTGTTGAGTGAGCAGAAGAGCTAATTGAAAATTTTGCTGGAAAGTACCTTTTGGGAACAGTGACCACAATGTATTGGTTTTCTTTTATGCTGTTTGAGTACACGGCAGTTTTTGTTTTATTTGAAGTAACCGTTATAAATCTGAGTCATGCAAGCCATGAAGGAGTGAGGAGAAAGTGGGGACGACAGATGCTGGAGATCAGAGTCGAAGAGTGTGATTCTGGAAAAACACAGTCAGGCAGCATACTAAGAGCAGATAAATCGATGTTTCGGGCATAAGCCCTTCATCAGGTATGAAGCTTATGGGCCAACAGGGCTGGGGGATAAATGAGAAGGGGGTGCGACAGGGGGGAGGTTAGCAGGGATTGCGATAGGTAGATGAAGGTGGGGTTGAAAGTGATAGGTGACGAAGGGAAACAGAACACCTCAACTACTGCATCCATTAAACCCAATGTGTTCTTCTCTATATTGGCGAGACAGAACATCAACTTGTGGATCATTTCAGAGAACATCTCTGGGACAGCCACATTGAACACCTCCATTGCCTTGTGGCAGAGCACTTTAATCCCCTTCCCACTCTGCCAAGGACATGAGGGGCCTAGGCCTGATCCATCACCAAACCTGAGCCACCAGAAGCCATGAGGAAGAAAGCCTCCTCTTCTGTCTTGGGACCCTCCAACCACAGGGGATCATAGTGGATTTCACCATTTCTCCATTTCCCCTAATCCCACCTTATCTCGCTCCAACCTTCCAAGTCAGCACCGCCCTTTTGAATGTTCCTATGTGTCCACCTTCCTTCCTATAAATCTGGTCTACCCTACTCTCCGATTATCACTTTCAACCCCACCTTCATTTACCTATTAGATGAAAGGAGGCAGCTTTGAAAAATGCCAAGTGTTGCAGTAAGCCAGTGGATTCAGAGAAATGTAGGACCCAGCAAAGGATGGCTAAGAAACTGAGAAGAAAATCAAAAAGAGAACGGCATTTAGCCAACCTGGATAAGGTTATAAATATTATCCAACAGTTTAAGAAAGGATGAATTTGGAGAGTGGAGAACTACAGACCAGTTATCTTGCCATCCACAGTCAGGTGTCTGTTGGACAAGATTACAAAGAACATGCTACTAGATAATTAGAAGGTAATAACATAACTGGGGAGTGTGAGAATGTATCGATGAAAGGAAAACCAGAAGTGACAAACATTTTTTTAGAATGGTTTCAAGATGATTCTTGTGGACATAGGCAATGAACAACCAATGTATAACATATAGCTGGATATTCATGAGCTTTTCTTTTCAAAGAACTCACACAGTAAGCTCATAAGAAAAGTTAAAGCGAGAGGTATTGAGAAGAATATATGCAAATGGGAAAGTAAAAATTAGGTTTACATTCATGTGAATGTAATTGGAATAGAGAGGATGTCGTGCACCAGCTGCATCAAGTGTTCATGAGACGACACTTAGAGTGTTTTGTATCGTTCGGAGTCCCAATCTAAGAAAGAATATATTGACTACAGAGGAACTGCAAAAGGTATTATCCAGATTAATCCCTAAAATGGCAAGATTGTCTGATGTGGAAACTCAGCCTGTGATCTCGAGTTTCAAAACATGAGAGGTGATTGCAGTGAAACTTAGAAACATAGAGCGTACTGAATAACAGAGGGACATGGAGAAGTACAAGTAGGCGAGATCAGGAAAAATCCCACGATATTCTACACGGACAAGTAGAACAGAATAATCAGCAAACAGTTAGTGTCCATTAGAAACCAAAGGGGCAATCTGTGTGTCAATCTGGAGAACATTGCTGGATTGTTACATGAGGCCTTCACATCTATTTTACTTGGGAGAAGGAGGAGGCAGGTACAGAATTCAAGAAGATGGACTAGGAAGCTCTTGAACAGATTGATGTAAAATACGAGCAGGGATTTGAGGTTTGTTCTGTACACATTTGGTCCAATCTCCGTGTCTGAATGAGTTGTATCACAGGCGGCTGTTGGGGTCAAGGGAGGAAAGACCCTGACTGAATATTTTAATTAGAATCAGACCATAGGGGAGGTGTCAGAGAACTGGAGAATTGGTAATACGATTCCACTTCACAGTAAGGGTTGGAGAGATTGACCAGGGAACTATAGACGAGCGAGTATTAGATCACTGTTTAGGAAAATACTGGAGAAAATAGGGAAGGAAAATTGAACTCCAATCAGAGTTGCAAGGTTTGACCAGGGATAATCATCATGACTTTATCAGGAGGAAGTCACATGCAATGGATTTGATTGAATTAGTTTGAGGAGGTCGATTGTTTAGTATTGTAGGAAAGTCTTTGGCAAATTTCCACCTGGGAAACTGAAAAATAATGTAAAATCTCACAATATGATGGATAAGTTGCCAAATTACAACGACATTTGTCTTAGTAGCAGGAGAGAGAGGGTGGTGGGAGAAGGCTGTTTGTGTGACTGAAGACCAATGTATCCTAGTGTACCACAGGAATCAGTGCTGTGTCCCTTATTGTTTGTGATATTCATAAAAAAAAGATGTGAATGTGGAAGGGGCCAGATGGAGATCGGGGGACGATGTGATAAGTAAGTGTATGTTTGACATAAAGATTGGCTGGGTGGTTCGCAGTAAGGAGGAAGGCCTGAAGTTACAGGAAGATGCAGATGGAATGGTCAGATGGGCAAATCAATAGCAGATAGAATGTAACCCTGATAAATATGGGGTGAGGCACTTTGGGAGAAGGAACCAGGCAGGGGAGGACACAATGAATGGCAGCACACTGGGAACCTCAGAGTATGCTTCTCCACACATCCCTGAATGTGACTGGACAGGTTAATGGGCTAGTTAAGAAGTGGACCTTGGGTGTTGTGTTTCCTAATCAGGGCGTAGATTATAAGAGCAATACAGGGCTTTGGTTCGTCCAAAATGGAGTACTGTATGTAGTACTGGGAGCCACATTCCAGGAAGGATGTGATTGTACTGGAGAGGGTGCAGAAGGGATTCACCAGGATGTTCCCTGGGATGGACTATATCAGCTATGGAGAGAGGCTGGATAAGCTCGGGTTGTTTACTTTGGAGCAGAGAAAGCTGAGGGGCCCGTGATTCAGAAGGATAAGATGATGAGCGACACGGACACGGTGGATAGACAACAGATGTTCCTTTTAGTCAGGGGGTCAAGAACAAGCGAGCACACTTTTAAAGTGAAAACTTTGAGGTTCAGAGAGGATTTAAACTTTTTTTTCACTGAGAGGTTATTGTGTTCTGGGATTACTTCCTGAGAGGGGAATTATCACGGGTAACCTCACAATCATTAAAAAGTACTTGGACGAGCATTTGGAAGTGTAATGACATTTTAGGCTATGGGCCTGCTGGAGGGAATTGGGACTAATATTGATCGTGCTGTACTTCTCTAGGCACAGAGTCTATGCTCCTGTGAGTGTATGGTGTGGAAGGTCAATTATTGAGCAGCTTAAGGCAGGGATTGATGAGTTTCAGAAGAATATATTCACAAGGGTTAGAAGAGTGAACTGTAATAACTTGTTAAATCATGTCAATGTGAGAAATATGAGAAAACAAGTGCAGTTTCATTACAGGCTGAAACCAGAGAATGGAGAATGGGGAACAGGGAAATGGCAGAGCTATGAAGCCACTACTTCAGTTCTGTCTTCACAGAACTTTCTAATAATACAAGGAAAACCAAGTCTGGTGTGGGAAAATTATAGAGTACATGGAACATAGAACGTAGTAAGGAAATGGTTTAGGAGAAATTATTGGGGCTGAAAGTAATGGTCATAGATAACACTAACATAGATTTATGAATGGGAATTATGTTTGAGAAACAGACTGGGAGACAAATGAAAGAGAAGCAATGGATGTAAAACATGTTGAGTTTTAGAAAAAAACTGATAAAGCTCCAAGCCCAGTTTACAAAATCAAATCTGAGTGGATTGGGGCTAATGTATGGCCATGTTTCTAGAACGGGACAGCTGGCAGGAAACGGTTAATAGAAATAAACAGACTCGTCAGGCAACAGTCTGACATTGTCTCTAAGGTTCTGTAAGGTATAAGTCCTTCCACATCTAGTCAAGAAACGTTGGGGACAATTAAACAATTCACTGGAGAAGGAGATTCCACAAATCACTCCTGCCTCCATGATGGGAGAGCCCAGCACTTAAGTTTATAAGATAAGGCTGATTCATTTGTAACAATCTTCAGTCAGAAGTGCTGAGTGGATGATCCATTTCAGACTATATCCCAGACTCCCCATCACCTTCCCTGAATATCTCCAGTCTCATCAGCAGGACGGACACAGCAGAAGTGGCGGCACATTGGGATATAGTTGGAAGGGAATTTCTCTTGGAGTCCTCAACACTGACTCTGTATCCCATAAAGTCTAATGGCATTAGTTTGCACATGGGAAAGGAAACCTCCTGCTGATTACCATGTACCAGCCTCTTTCAACTGAAGAATCAGTACTCCTCCATGCTGACCAACATTTGTAGGAAGCATTAAGGGTAGCACGGACACAAGATGTACTCTGGGTGGAGGCTTTCAATGTCCACCTCCAAGAGTATCTCAGCTACAGCATTACTGATCGAGCTGGCCGGGTCCTAAAGGATTTAACTGCTAGACTGGTTCTGTGGCAGGTGGTGAAGGAACCAGCAAGACGAAAATACTTACTTGACCACAGCCTTACTAATCTGCCAGTTACAGAAGTATCTGTCCATGACAGTATTGGTAAGAGTGACCACCGCATAGTCATTGTGGAGACAAAGTCACACCTGCACATTGAGAATAACATCCACCATTTTGGGTGGTACTATCACGGTGCGAAATAGGACAGACTTTGAACAGATCTAGCAGCTCAAATCTGGGTGTCCATAAGGTTCTGTGGTTCATCTATAGGAGCAGAATTGTACACCCACACGACCTCATGGCCTGGTATATCTCCCTCACAACAATTACCATCAATCCAGAGGATCATCATTGGTTCAATGGACATTCAGGATGGCAGGAGCAGCACCAGGCATACCTGAAAATGAGGTGTCAGCCTGGTGATGCCACCAAACAGGACACCTTGCGCACCAAACAGCATAAGCAGGAAGTGATAGACAGAGCTAAGGATCAGAGCTAAGCACTGCAGTCCTTCCACATCTAGTTGAGAAACGTTGAGGACAATTAAACAATCCAGTGGAGGAAGAGATTCCACAAATAACCCCTTCCTCCATGATGGAAAAGACTAGCACCTCAATGTATAAGATAAGGCTGATGCATTCGCAACAATCTTCAGTCAGAAATCCTGAGTGGGTGATCCATCTCAACCTCCTCCAGTGGTCCACAGCGATTCAGTTACCAGTCATCAGCCAATGAGATTCAGTCCACGCGATATCCAGAAACGGTTGGAGATACTGGATATTCCAAAGGGTCCATACTCTGACAACATTCTGCCAATAGTACTGAAAACTTGTGCTCCATAACTTGCCACTCCCCTAGCCAAACTGATTCAATCCAGTTGCAACAATGACATTTCCCTGGTTATGTGAAAAATTACCCCAAGTATCTCCTGTATATAAAAAGCAGAACAAATCCAATCCGGCCAATTCACACCCCATCAGTCTACTCTCGATTATCAGTAAAGTGGGGGAAGATCTCAGTGCTTTTAAACAGCACCTGCTCAGCAATAACCTGGTCAATGACACCCAGTTTGGACTCCACCAGGGCCACTCAGCTCCTGACCTCATTATCGTGGTTCAAACATGGACAAAATAGCTGAATTCCAGAGGTGGGATGAGAGTGATAGCCCTTTAAATCAAGGCTGCCTTCGACCAAGTATGGTATCAAGGGGCTTTAGCAACACTGGAATCAAGGGGTATCAGGGGCAAACTCCCTGTTGGTTAGAATCATACCTAACACGTAGGAAGGTGGTCATGGTTGATGAAGGTCACTTAACTCAGCTCCAGGACAAGTCTGTAGGAGTCCCTCGGGCAGTGGCCGAAAACTTCTTCAGGGCTGTTTTATTAATGACCTTCCCTCCACTTTAAGGTCAGAAGTGGGGATGTTCGCCAATGATTGTACAATGTTCTGCAACATTTGTGGCTCCTCAGATACAGAAGCAGTCCATGTTCAAATATGACAAGATCTGGAGAGTATCCAGGCTGACAAGTGCCAAGTAATATTCAGGCCACACAAATGCCAGACCATGACCATCACCAATAAAATACAATCATACCTGCCCCTTGGCATTCAATGGTGTTACTATCACTGAATCCCCCAGTATCAAAGTCCTGGTGGGTAATCATTGCTCAGAAACTCACTGGTCTCGCCACATAAACACAGTAACTATAAGAGCAGGTCCGAAGCTAGGAATACTGCGGCGAGTAAGTCACGTCCTGACTTCCAAAATTCTGTCCAAACTCTGCAATGCATAAGTCAGAAGTGTGATGGAAGACTCCCAATTTGCCTGGATGATTGCAGCCCCAACAACACTGAAGAAGCTTTACACCATTCAGGACAAAGCAGCCAGTTTGACTGTCCCTTCATCCACAATGCTCCACCACCAACGTTCAGCAGCAGCAGCAGTGTTTTACTATCTATATGCTGCAATGAAATGATTCACCAAAGATCCTCAGAGTCCATCTTCCCAACTCACGACCACGTCAATCTAGGTCAAAGGCTGCAGATGTATGGAAACACTGTCATCTTCAGATTCCCCTCCATGCCATTCACCATCCTGACTTGAAAATATACCATCGCTCCTTCATAGTCGCTGGATCAGAATCCTGGAATTCCCTCCCGAATGGCATTGAAGGTCAATTGGCACGCTGAGCAGTGTACATAGACCCACCAAGTGGGGCGCTGCAACATTAAAAAGGATCTGCATCTCCTTGTGCACCAGACGCTGAAAGTAATATTGCAGAAACAAAAAGCAGTGAGGAAGATAAATGGTGCGTTGACCTTCATTTCAGGGGGATGCGAGTCCAGGAGAAAGGGTGTCTTACTGCAGCTGTACAGGGTCTGGTGAGATATCATCTCGAACATTGTGCAGTGTTGTGTGTAGTTTTGGTCTCCTCACTTAATAAAGGACAAACCTGACATTGATGGAGAGCAGTGAAGGATGACCAGACTGGTCTCTGGGATGACGGGCTTGTTGTGGGAGCAGAGATTGGGGAAACTGGGCCAGTATTCCACGGGGTTTAGGAAAATGAGTGGAGATCTCAGTGAAATATACAAAACTCTGACAGGGTGAGTCAGATTTGAAGCAGATCACTCTGCGTTGAAATGAGAATAAATGTCTGCACTCACAGACTGGTGAACCTGGGGAATTCGCTCGCACCTGGAAACCGAGACATTGATTATAGGGAAGGATTTAGAGACAGTAAAGGGATGGTGGGAGAGCAGGAGTACGGTGTGGAAATGAAGGGCCAACCAACATTACTTTGAATTGGGTAGCAAACTCGATGGACCAAATGGCTCAATGTGTTGTATGACCTACTCCTTTCCCGCTGTTTCTGTACAGTCTGTGGGAAAGCTCTGTAAATGTTGTCACAAGCTCTCAGATGTTAGGAAGGAGGTCTCTGCAGTGTCGACAGGACTGTGTTCCCATTCCCTTTTCCGATAATGATGCTGAGGCCGGATGTTCTGTCCGGTTTCATCCTTTCAGACCTCGGAGTAGTTAGATTCAAATGAGTGCCTTGATTGACCGTTTCAGAGACCATTGAAATGTTTATCACATGTCAGGGTCTTTGGAGTCAGTTTTAGGCCAGCCCAGGAAATCACGGGAGATTCACTTCCTAAAGTACATTGGAGAAGGAAATTCTGTTTACAATCGATATTGGCTCCAAGGTCACTGTTACTGATCCCAGATTTTAGATCACGATATTTTATTAATTGCTTTTAACATCCACCAGCTGCCAGAGCATTAGCCTGGTCTGGATTAGTAATCCAGTGACATTTCCACAACAGCACCATCTCCACATGGGGACCTATTGGAAACCACACTGAGCTGGTTATTTCTGTGCTGTTTGACAGCTCTGTCAAAAAGAACTCCCACCGATTTGACTGTCGTGATGGGACTGAGGGGGTGGTAATTGGTCAGATTGTAATTATTCCCCTCTTCGGGAACGGAACATAGCTGAGTAATTTTCCACGTTGCCAGCGAGATGTCGGAGTTGGAGCTGGAATGAAACAGCTTCCCCAGGGACACAGCTTGTTGTGCAGCACAAGTCTTCAGTCCGATTGCAGGAATGGGGTCAGGGCCCATTGCTTGTGTCATATCCACTGTGTTCAGCTGTTTCTTCATGTCACCTGCAGCAATTGAAATTGGTTGAAGACTGACATCTGTGATTCTGTGGGCATCATGATGAGAGTGAGGTGCATCATCGACTCAATACTTCTGGCAGAGGATGGTGCAGATGAAAAATCCTTATCTTTTACACTGATGTGCAGATATGTTCCATTATTTCGGATGGGGATGTTTGTGGAGACCTTGCCTCCAGTCATTCGTTTAATTGTCCATCACTATTTTATAACTGAACGTCACAGGACTGCAGGGCTTCGTTCAGATCTGTTGGTCAAGTCTGGTAGCTTTAATGAGTTAGCATCAGGTTAAAGTTCTGACATGTTCACCCACGCTCGTCACTGAACCATAGATGGTGTTGATGGCAATGACAGACTGAAGTGTTATCCTGGCAAAAGGTTTCAGGTTGTGGTTGAATACAGGTCTGCTTCTCCTGTTGCTGTGGTCCAGCAGTTTCGAGCTGCAATAGCTGCAATGCAATTCTGTTGTCTGTTCCCCAATTCTCACTGAGACCTATTCACCTATCAGCCCTGCACTCAGTGATCTAACCTGGTTTCTGATGTGGAAATACTTCCATTTTCAAACTCTCATTCTGCTGAGGGTCTGTCTCCCCGGGTCTTGCTTCCAATCTGATACATTCCGCAAAAGCATTTAACTGATCTTAATTCAAATGTTTAATTCACCTGAATCTTTTTCCTTGAGAAATACCATCTTCTGTGTTTAAAGTGAATGTGTTTCCTCTGTTTCTCTCCCTGACCACGATTAAGAGCTCTGCAGTGTCAGTAATGCCAGCGTTATGTAGTTTCAGAGCCAATGAATTCTCTGGATTCCCAATCATCTTCACCACATTGTATATTTTCTCTTTTGGTTTGATGCCTTGTAACCCATGGCTGCCTTGTCCTCCCATGAGTATGTTTCATCTTCTTGGGTTTGCATTCTGGTATTATCTTCCGAATTATCCCCAGAACCTCCTCCCATTGCGGCTCCATGATATTTCCTGCTCAGCTCCCCTTCCAATTAACTCTGGCCAGCTACAGCCGCATGTCTTTGTAGTTACATTGCTTAATTATAACCACATTACATCTTGAAGAGTGCATTAGATATAAACTGAAAGAAGGAGTTTTAAGAGATGGTACACGAAGAATAATTGGTGGATTTCTTAACTAGATACAAAGGGAGAAACAAAGGAGAGGATATTGATATGGAGATGTGGAAAATGAGAAAACTACATTATCGAAAGAAATAGATGAACATCCCCCAATGTTTTGGCAATGCCTGTGTGCTGTGGTCCTTTGTACATTGCATGTACAACAGAGAAATATGTTCAAATGCTGAGTCTGATGCCAGAATATTTATCTCCGATTATATGACAGACACTAACTTTGGAAAGAACCCAACAGACCAATATATTCAAGGGGATTAACTGAAATAAGTTGGGACACTGTGAGGCTTGACGGGAGATTAATTTGCTGGAGAAGATAAAAGACTCACTTACAGAGATAGTAAGAATTAATGTGAATGTACCGAAAGTTCAAGAAGTGAGAAGCACGTCAGAAAGGGCAGGTAAATATGCACTGGGGCATGGGATGATATTTAATTTCTGGCAGGATTTTCATCCTGTGAGGGATAGAAATTGGGAGAAGGCAAGATCACACATTACAAAGCGAAGAGTAACGCACAATACTTTACCACAGGTGAAAAAGAAGCCCAAAGAGGTTGAAAGGTGGTGAAAGGCCTCAGGTGTTCTCACTATAAGGGAGTGGAAAACATAAAATGACAGTGCCAATGGTTTCAGAAGGGCACTGGGAAAAGGTGGTTTCACTGCAGTAAGCTGGGACACACCGTGATGGGCGTTGAATGAAGGCACTTTGAGGAAAGATGTGGTAGAAGAGGCTAAGCCCAGCGGAATCAGTGAAACTGGTAAAGGAGACCCCAAGAAAAGCCGAGGATCATGCAGGAGAGTGCACAGCCGAGGTAAGGGCTGGTTATGGAGTTAGTACCTGATCTCTGAAAGAATTCGCCTCTGTAGATAAAGTTTACTCAGAAAGAACAGGGGAAAAAGGACAAGAAGATATAATTTTGTGAGATTTGGGATCTGCTCAGTCTCTAATAGTTGAGAGGTGAGGCGCCGGAAAAACACAACAGATCAGGCAGCGTCCGATCTGCAGGACAATCGAATATCAGGCAGAAACCCATCGTCAGGAACATGGTGGGGTGACAAGGTGGCTGAAAGATAAATACGAGGGTAGTAGCTGGGCCTGTGGGAGGGTCACTGGGAAGGCGATAAGAAGATGTAGGTGGGAGTGATAGTGATATGTCAGAGGGGAGGGTGGAGTCGATAGGTGGGAAAAAAGATGGCCAGTTAGGGCGGTTCAAGAGAGCAGTGCTGGGTTGAACGGTTGGATCTGGGAGAGGTTGGTGGAGGGGAGATCTGAAATTTGGTGAAGTCAACGTTGATGTACAGTTTGAGGGTTCCAGCTGTCCTACCACCGATAGGTGTCCTATCACCCTCCTGTCCGCCTATCACCATCACACCCCACCTGCATCTACCTATCGCCTTCCAAGCTCTCTTCCACCCAGCTCCACCCCCACCCTCAAATTTATTTCTCAACCTCCTTCCCCCTCCCTTACCTCCCACTTCCTGATGAAGGATTTATGCCTGAAACATTAAGTCTCCGGCCCATCGGATGCTGCCGATGTGCTGTGCTTTTCCAACCCCACACTTTTCAACTCTGATCTCCAGCATCTGCAATCCTCACTTTCCCTCGGCCGCTAATAGTAAGAGATGAAAGTATTTTCACTCTTTCTGGCATGTTAATCAAGAGCGTGATAATTTGTAGAATAGGGACAGAAATTAAGCATTCCCTTGTGTAACATCAGGATGCAGTGCCAAATCAAGATTAGGGAAGTAACAGTGACAGTGAGTAACAGAGTGTCAGTTCTCGGAATACAGTTTGTTCTTGGGAACGATTTAGCAGGAGGCGAGGTGGGATTGGCACACCGTGTGGTGAAGAAGACAACGGAAGATTAGGGAATTGAGGTGTTGAAAGAAAAGTACCCAGGAATTTTTCCAGAGTGTGTAGTAACAAGATCCCACTTTCAAAAGTTACAGCAGGAAGGAAAAACGAAAGAAAAAGGCAAATGAGTTGACGCTGAGTGAACTGACACCCTGTTTGATGTAACGGTGCAGAAAAAAAACTGAACAGGCAGAGGATCAGGCAGAGGTGTTTAGTCCTGAAAGGCTAATGGACTTAAAACAGATATTTACACGTTATTGACTTAAAGGTAGAATCCTAAAATTAAAATGGAGACCCCAATAGGTTAGTGCAGAAGGGAAATGGGACGAAGTGCACCACGTTGTGTTACCTGTAGCATACAATGTTATGGCTAGCACATATACTAATTGCAGGCGGTCACTTAGGTGTACAGAAGACTCAGGCTAAGGTACAGAAGCATTTCTAGTGGCCTGGAATGCACACGGACGTGGTTTGTTTTTGTACATGACATACATACCAAATGGTAGGTAAGTAACAGGCAGTAATAAAACCAGCACCTTTCTTCCAATTACTGCATTCGAAGAACATTTCACGTGGGTTATGGTTAATTGTGTAGCTCCCCTTCCTAAAATAGAAGTGGAAAACTATATTTACTGACAATAATGAATGTGTATACCAGATTTCCAGAAGCAATTCCATTATGGAATGTTAAGATAAAAAATGAGATGGAGGAGTTGGTAGCTTTCTTTACTCGCTGTGGGCTAGGCAGTAAGATTCAGTCAGACCAATGATCTCATTTTACCGCTCAGCTGTTTATGAAGTCATGGATAGGTTCAGGATAAGCAGTTTAAATCAAGTGCGTCAGAACCTGAATCCCAGGGAGCCTTGGAAAGTTAGCACCAGACGCTGAAGACCATGTTAACAGCGTATTGTTATGGTTACCCGAATGATTGGAAGAAAGGTGTCCCATTATATTGTTTGCCATTAGAGATGCCCCAAATAAATCTCCTCAGTTTTCTTCCTCTGAGTTAATATTCGTTTGTGAAGTGAGAGGACCTTTGAAATTAATAAAATATAAATTGACAGGACCGAAGTCGGAAATCTCACACTTAGATTCTGTGTGTGAGGTGAAGGAGAGAGTGAATGGAGTAGGTGAGTTAGCTAAATAGGATCTGAAGAGCACAACATAGAGTGAAGCAGGTGGCAGATAAAAACTCTGAAACTTTGAGGACTTCCCGTGCGAATGACGTATTAGTATTGCCACCAGTAGTAAGAAATCTCTTCAAAGACAGGTTTAGTGGCCCCTTTAAAATTAAAAAAAAAATGTGGAGCCAGTTAAGTTATCTAGTAAAGACACTGGAGATGACAGAAAAACTTAATCGAGTATTTCATTTGAATGAATAATGCACCAGCCACATTTAAGACTCAGGAAAAGAGCTGTGGCCAGATGAACAAATTGTGCAGTTTATCTGTATGATGTAGTGATCTTTAGCAAGTGATCAAGAATGATTATGTTTCGCACTGGCCTGACAATATTTTAATGTGTATATGACAAACAAATTATCGGAGATGGTTGTGGACAATGACAAATCTCTCGCATTTTTTGGAACAGTTAAAGAGCAGAATATGAGACGATTTCATTGGAGTCTTACCTGACCGACTTTAAACTGACAAAATGACAAAATGCTGTGGCTCCTACAATGTGATAGCAGATGTGCTATCGCGGATTTAAAGGAAAAAGTGTGGATAAGATTTACCTTATTCCAGTGTTATAATGGTGTGCAGAATTAATATGAATGTTATAACTGAGATTAATACTTTCGTATTTCATATAATTGGGATTAAGAATTAGAGGAAAAGAAATGTAGCCATCTTTTCATTCTGCTGATTCACTTTATTTCCAGAAGCGGGGAGTTGTTATGAAGCCAAAAACATGTATGGACACTTTGAAACAGAACGGGTTTTGCCGAATAGAAATTAAATCCACAGATGCCAGCTGAAGGTCAAACTGTTCCACATGTCACCATTAGCTGAGATATGGATATCTGAGTTATGGTTGCTGTTTTGACAGCCATTCAAACGCAACCAAAGAGTTTAATAACGCTCAGGAAACCAGAAGGCAACAGAATTTGAATATTATTATTTGGACACCTGGTAAGCAACCAAATTATGAGAATTACTATATCATGGGGAGTATACAAACCCAGCATTTTGAACACTGGTGGGAAAGCTACTGCCATCCAACAGCAGAGCAACTGCTGTAGAGCAGGAGTGCTAACTGGCCATCTCAAACACTCTCTATCAAAGATACATGTTCATGCAAACCTACTTGCAATAAAAAAAGACCCAGGGAGATCAGCAGCTGATAGAGTGAACACAGCAGGGAAGATAGAAACTATATAGTCCTGAGATTGTAATGTTTAATATGTGGGCTGTTGGAACAGCATATTTTTACAGAGTTGGAGTCAGATAGTAAGTAGCTAGGAAAAGAGGGGTTGTATTTGTGAATAGTTGCTGTTTAGTGTTCACTATTAAAGTTAAGAAACAAACTTGTTAATTTTTGTTAAAATAGTGGAATATAGGAGATCTGTGTCGCTCATATTTTAACAGATTACGAGGTGAGGCGAGCTTTTCTGGGTGTTTGGCTTTAATTAACAGAGGGGTTCATCTCCACCTTGTAAATGTCCATTCACTTTAGCCCCATTTCTCTGCAGTTGGCCCATATCCTTCCAGTCCTTTCCTATTGACATATTTATCCAAATGCATTGAAATGTTGTTAATGTAGCCCCCCAACCACGTCTGCTGGAAGCTCATCCATATACCAGCCTCTGTGTAAAGAAGTGGCCCCTCTGGTTCCCTTTTATTCCTTCCCCTCTAACCTTAAACTGATCCCCTCTAATCCTCGATTCTGTACACCTTGGAAAAAGACTGAGAGCATTAACCATATCCATACCCCTCGTGATTTTATGCAGCTGTATAAGGACTCCTTCAGTCTACTACACTCTAAAGAAAATGTCCTAGCTTGTCCAACCACTCCCTATAACTCAGACCACTGGGTCCTGGCAACGTCTTTGTAAATTTCTTCTGCACTCTTTCTAATTTAATAACAACCTCCCTATAACAAGGGTACAAAAACTGAACACAATACTCCAAATGCGGCCTTACTAAAGTTCTGTGTAACTTCAACATAAGTTCCCAACTTCTATACTCAATGTCCTGCCTGATGAAGGCCAATGTGCCAAAAGCCTTCTTCACTACCCTGTCTACCTGTGACTCCACTCTCAGAGAACCGTGCAACTGAACACCAAGGTCTCTGTGCCCACTGCACCCCTTAAGAACCTCCCATTCACCGTGAATCTCCTACCTTGATTTGAGTTTCCGAAATGCAAGATCTCACACTTCTATATTAAATTCCATTTGCCATTTCTCGGCCCACCTCCCCACCTGATTAAAGTCCTGCAACAATTTTTGATAAACTTCCTCACTGGTCACGCAACCACTTATTTTAGTGTCATCTGCAAACTTATTAATCCTGCCTTGTACATTCTCAACCAAATCATAGATAACAAACAGCAATGGACACAGCCTCGAGTCTGACAAGCATCCTTCCACTAAACCCTCTGCTTCCTACCATCAATCCAACTGTGTATCCGATTGGCCAGTTCCCCAAGCATTCCACGTGATGGAAACTTCCAGAGCAGCCTGCTGTGTGGAACCTTATCAAAGACCTAACTGAAATCCATCGAGACCCTACGTCTACCGCTCTGTCCTCGTAAACATTCTCGGTCACTTCATCAAAGAACTCTAACAAATTTGGGAAGCATGATCTCCCACTCACAAGTCTATGCTGACAGCTCTGAATCAAACCCTGTGTAAGTAATGAGTGCAGTCAATGGAATGCTGTCCCTCATTGTAAGATGATTCGAGTTTGTAATTAAAGCCATCTTCCTTGCTGAGACAGCATTAGGGGCACTCTCTACAGATTTGATCTCCTTTGTAAGGAATGATCTCCTTCCCACAGATACAGATGGTGGTATCATGAGGGTAGAGTGAAGTACCTGAGAGTTTAATCTGCAGAGCTGTGAAATACGAAGAAATGGTGATGCTGAAACATGAGGTGTCGCAGGTGTATTTCCAAAAGACACATTGATAGGGTGAGAAATTCAATACTTTACCCAGGATTGATTGGTGTGATTTATTGTCACATGGACCTCAGTACAGGGAAACACTTTATTTATGAGCAGTGGAGGCAGATCATAGTAAGCATGGCCAGACAGATCATAGGGTGGAAATAGTCTTGGACAGAGGAAGGCATACAGGATACACTGCACAAGACAAGCACTCAACAAGATCAACAAGAGCAAGATCAGCATTATTTGAACATAGAGAGTCGATTCATCAGTTTACCGAGACTTTCCTAATAGTTTATATGTCTAAATTAACTCTCCCCATGTTATTGTGCAGTCGGCGTGTGAGCCCGTACTGAACGTCAGGTTGCATACAATCCCCAAAAGCAGCCACAATACCTTCGATCTGAGCAGGTAGCCATTCCCACCAACTTCCGCCCTACATAGAGAACACCAGGCTGGCTTCTTGGAGATGGAAGGTGCCTTCTTGAGACTTCACACAAGACATATGGCTTCCCTCCTCACCACTAGAAAACCACGTTAAAGTCCCACGTGTGTATCATGAGCAACGGAGCCAGAAGGAACAACGTGGAGCAGTCTGTCTGTGCAGCCTCTGCTCCACTTGTTCATCATGTTGGAGCATCAATCTGGAGACAGTGAGGACTGCCGATGCTGGAGATTGTAGTAGAGAGTAGATTGCTGGAATAGCACAGCAGGTCAGGCAGCTATGAGGAGTAGGGGAATCCACGTTTTGGGCATAAGCCATTCATCAGGAATCAGCATCAATTACCTCATTCTGTCCCTTTGCAAGTGCGTTGAGGGGAAATGGCCTCGTACTGTTCCTGTGTAAGTGACTTAAGGGCTGAATGGCCTCCTCCTGTTCCCGTGTAAGTGACTTTAGGTGCTGAATGGCCTCCTTCTGTTCCTGTGTAATAGACTGAAGGAACTGAATGGCCTCATCGTGTTGCTGTGGAAGTGGCTTTAGGGGCCGAATGGCCTTCCCCTGTTCCCGCGTAAGAGACTCCAGGGGCTGAATGGCCTCCTCCTATTCCTGTGTAAGTGGCGCAAGGGACTGAATGGCTTCTTCCTCTTCCGATTGGACAGGACCAAGGGCCTGATTGGGTTACCCCTAGTTCCTGTTTGACAGCTCGATGTGCTGACAAGTGTGATGATGCTGCAGGCTTTGAGAGGTTCTTTTGTCCTGGTTTCTTTTCAGAGAGAGATTGAATGATCGTTACCAAACTGGTTAGTTAAGGCCACTGAGTAAACAGCTAGGGAGGTTTTGGGTTAATTTTAATGCCGACTGAATGGGTGTGGCCAGCTCTCACAAATTATGATCTCTGGGTTTTGGTTTCTAAGTAGCATCAGAAACTATTGGGGACTCCACAGAGTTGGAAGCTTCAGTGACTATCTCCTGGCTGCTACTCTCTCTGAATTTTCTCTTGGTGCTGTTTTTAATTCCTGGATTAGAGAAATGTTTGTGACAATCTGTGTCTGAATTTTCATTTTTGCCAGGGGCTGTGTTTATGGGATTTTCCTATATTGGTTCAGTTAATTAGTAATAGTTCCTAGATTTGTTATTCTGTTAACTTGTCCAATAGAACTACATTTTTCTAAATTCCTCTTTCTTTGCTTTCATTTTATCTTTCGTATTTCAATAAATGGTGTTTAGCTTCACACCGAGTAGTTTGACCTGTCACATTGCATCTGGAACAATCACTTTATATTCCGTTTAAAATAAAATAAAGAGTCTAGGTCACCGCCTTCCAATATTTTCGAGGGGCTCTGGTGTGGTCCATCACACTAGACTCCTTCTCTTCCTGAGTAATGTGCTGGAGGCACTGAATGGGCTGTCCCTGTTCTTCTCCAATAGTGTCAATGGGCTGAATGGCTTCCCCATATTCCTGTGAAACCAGCGTGAGTTGATGAATGAACTCTTATTTTACTGTGGCAATGTGCAGTGTCAGGCAGTGCTGGTAGATGAATGTTACGGACCATTTAACAGCACATGTCTCAATGGAGTCTGGGTCTTGCTGCACATTGACACAGACTAGTTCAGGAGCTGAAGGGGGTACAAAATGTTCTGAACATTGTGGAATCTTCAGTGACCATCCCCACTTCTGATCTTATGTTGGTGAGGGTGGGGACGGGAGACATTGATGAAGCAGCTGAAGCTGTTTGTGAAGAGGAAGCTACCCTGAGGATCTCCCACAGAGCTGACACAGGACGGAGATGATGAACATCTTCCTTTGTGCCATGTTTGACTCCAAACACTGGAGTGTTTACTCTGATTCCCATTAAGTCCAGTTTTGTTTAGCTCCTTGTTGTCAGCAGACGTCAACCACTGCCTTGATATCAGGGCCAGTCATTTGTACCTGAACCCTTGTCTCAACCTCTTTTGTTCATATCAATAAACCATGATATAGGAGCAGCAAGTGTTTTCTTCAAACAGGTGGGATTGAATGTCAGGATTTCTCGTCTCAAGAGTGTTGGGGAGAAAAAATGACTGAAAGTATTTGAAGAGGAGGTAGATAGATATTGACCTGTCAGAGAGTTGAGGGCAATGATGAATTGGGTATGAAAGAGGATTTGAGATAGAGAGCAATCAGTCATGACCTTAGTGAAGGGCAAGGCAGGCTTGGGGAGTGAACGACCGGTTCCTGTTTCTGATGTTCTCACATTCTGTTATTGGAACGTTCGTGGGTGTTATTTTCATGAATGTCTGTTATGGAATGTTGCACGCAGGGAGACCAGAGGATTATGTGAGCCAGCGCTGAGTGAGGAATGGCGGTTGTATTCTCAGTGAACCTGAGTCTAAACATGACCAACAAATGAAGCATAAGTTGCAGAGAGGGGAAGCTCTGTAAAGAGAGATGAGGGGCGTCTTTCATACCCGTGCCTGGATTTTCCAATTGCATTTCCCAAATCACTTCAAAGCGTGTGTGACAGTCTGAGAGGCTGAATAGTCTCCTCTGTTTCTGTGCAAGAGGTTATAGGATAAAGTGGTTTCCAACTGTTCCTGTCCATCAGGTATGCGGGGCTGGATGGAATGCAGAAACATGGGACTGAGGAGCAGGAGTGGGACATTAGATACTTTGAGTCTTCTCCACCAGGTACTAAGATTGTGGACTCAGCCCCACTTTCCTGTTTGTACACTATTACCCGTGACTCACTTCCCTGTC
Source organism: Chiloscyllium plagiosum (assembly GCF_037043375.1). Taxonomy (NCBI): domain Eukaryota; kingdom Metazoa; phylum Chordata; class Chondrichthyes; order Orectolobiformes; family Hemiscylliidae; genus Chiloscyllium; species Chiloscyllium plagiosum. Next base: position 102,958,811 of record NW_028270159.1, read on the forward strand.
AAATATTTAACTAAACAGCTTTCAATCCATGTGAACATAGAGGCACAATAAACTTCCAGTGAAGAGAATTCATACTTGAAAGGTCCTTTCAGAATCCTTCGCCATTCCTCTTATAGAATCTGACAGTCATGCAGAACGGAAACAGACCCGTTAGTCCAATCTGTTCACTCCGATCAGATATCAACTCTGACCTAGTCCTATTTGCCAAATATCCCTCCTCTTTCAGATACATTTTAAATGTGCAATTGTAGCCGCCTTCACCACTTCCTCTGGCAGCACTTTCTGCACACACACCACTCTCTGTGTGAAATATTTACCTTCAGGTCCATTCTAAATTATTCGCCCTCTCATTTTTAAACTATGCCCTCTTGTTCGGGACTCCCCTATCTTGGGGAGCAGAACATGGCTGTTCAGAATATCCATGCCTCTGATGATTCTACAAACCTCGATAATGTCACCCTTCAGCCTCTGACACTCCAGGGGGAAACACCTCAACCTAATCAACCTTTCCCTGAAGCTCAAACCTCCAGTTCTACAACCGAGATGTACGCAGTATTCTTAAAGTGGTCTCACCAACATCCTGTACAGAGGCAACATACCACCACAACTCCTATACTCAATGCTCAGACTGATTAAAGCAAATGTGCCAAATGTGTTCTGCACCACTCTGTCTACCTGCGACTCCACTTCCAAGGAACTATGTATCTGCAGCCCTATGTCCCTTTGATCCACAACAGGACCTGACAATTCAGTGTATAATTTCTGCCCTGATTTGCCTTCCCAAAATGCAAAAGCTCGTATTTATCTAAATTTAACTATATCTGTCACTCCTTGTCCCTTTGTCCCATCTAATTGTGGTCTCGTTGTACTCTGAGATAATCTACTACACCACCTTTCTGATGTAATCTGTAACCTTACGAACTTTGGCCCCAATATTCACATCTAAATCTTTTACATAAATGATGAAATGCAGTGAAATCAGTACCGATTCTTACAGCACACTGCTGCTCACAAGCCTCCAGTCTGAAAAATATCCCTCTTCCTTCAAGCCAATTGTGACTAGCTTCCTCTGTATCTCGTGTGACCGAACATTACTCATCTGCCTACCTATTGGAATATTGTGAGCACCTTACTGAGGTCCATGTAGACAATGTCTACTAAACTGCCTTCATCAATCTTCTTTGTCACCTCTTCATAAAACTCAATCAAATTAATGAGACGTGATTTCCCATGGAGAAAGCCACGTTGACTACCCCGATCAGCCCTTGCATTCCCAAATGTATGAGCTGAAAATGTGTTGCTGGAAAAGCACAGCAGGTCAGGCAGCATTCAAGGATCAGGAGAATCGACGTTTCGGGCATAGGTATGTATGTAAATCCCTTCCCTCAGAATCCCCTCCAAGAACTGACCCACCACTGACATCAGGCTCACCGGTCTATAGTTCCCCGACTTTTCGCGTCATGTTTCCTTTTCAATTCCCAATGCTCCACTGCTCACAACAAATGTCAAATGTAACCAAGTTTGTGATAAGGCCGATGATATCGATCTCAGACTGGGTCAGGGTCAGTTTTAGCAACAAGTCAGGCTATTTTCTTTAATCTGCTAAAATAGCACGTTTATGATCCAGAGCAATGTCACTTAAACTATGGTGGAGAGATGAATGGCAAACTGTTTGGAAATTTCAAATAAAGAATCGATATTTCCCTTTTTAAAAACACTGACACACACACACACACAGACACACACACACACACGCACACATAAACAAAATCTCTGCAATTTCAAGTTGAACGCGCTTTGTCCACATATTATTGTAACTCATGACAAAAGGAAAAATTGAGAGATTGTTCAAAATGTTATTCTGCTTCTGAAGACATTCTACTCACACAAACTGCTAGCAATGGGATTTCATCTTGGAACAGTTGGATTTGGCTGAATTCCCTTTCCATTAGGCAGTGGAGAGATTCCAATGAATTCTGGCCAGGGATCGCCCAAGGGTATCACAGTGGCTCAGTGGTTAGCACTGCTGCCTCACAGCACGAGGAACTTGCGTTCAATTCCAGACTCGGGTGACTATTTGTGTAGAGATTGCACATTCTCCCCTTCTAATGGTTGTTCCAGTTTCCTTCCACAGTCCAAAGCTGTGCTGTTAGATGGATTGGGCATGATAATTTGTCCGAAGTGTTCAGGGGTTTCTAGGTTAGGTGCATCGGTTGGAGTAAATGTAAGGGAGCGGGCCTGGGAAGGTTGGTAAGGACGTTTTGTGCCGAAGAGCATGTTTGCACACTGTAGGGATTCTATAAAAATAAGAATGGTAACGATGACTGTAGATTTTTTGTTTTAGCTCGCACACATTGCTGTCATGAGGAACAATGAAGGAGAGAGAGTGTAATCGGCCATTCCTTCTCAGGCAGATTACATTTTATCCCTCTCTGAATTGAATCACACAGTAATGTCATCCTCTCCCAAACTGGACCACGTGAGGTCTCCTTGTACGTTGTCCAAACTATGTCTCCATCACATTCCCTGTTCCATGTTGATGCATCATTGCTACTGTCATACACAGAGCCATACCCTTAGCAGAAAATGGTCTCGGTCTATTTGAAGATATGTTTATATGTCGCTGCGTCATTAAAAAAATCAAATGTTTAATGTATTCCGAATATTGTGTTAAAATGAATGCATTTTGCAACAAATACAGATATTGCTGGAAAGGCTCGGCAGGTCTATCAGCATCCAGATGCCTTTTACATGCTGTATTTGTACCAGCCTCCACCACTTCCTCTGGCAGCTCATTCCACATGCACACCCTCTGTGTGAAATGGTGCTCGTGGGCTCGTCAAAAACTTTCCCCTCTCAATTTCAACCAATCTAGTTTTGTATGCCCCAATCTGGGGAAAAACCCTGACTACTCACCCTATCCATGACCATTTTGATTTTATAAACCTTTACTGCTGCAAAATGTGACTCCAATCAACACGAATGGCTGTACTTTCAGCCATCCTAGGCCTAAATTCTGAAATGCAATACTGACACCTCTTCCTTCTCCATCAAGCCACAATTCTAAATCCGTTTTAATCAGTTTGTTCAGGTGTGTTATGAAACACTTCTGTGAGATTTGCACCTGGACCTTTGTGCCCGGAGGTAGGGACACTAGCATCACTCGGCAATATCCATAAAGCTGTACCATTATTCTCCTGTGTGTTTGCTTCTGACATGCTGTGACATACCTCTGCAACAGGCAGGACTTGAATCCAGAACTTCTAGTCCAGAGCGTGGAACACCAGCACGCACGTTCAGGAATCAAATCCAGACCTCTGGCTCAGAGGCAGGGACATTACCCACGACACTACCATATCCAGATTTTGGGTCATATTTTAAGCGTCAGCTTTCAGCTCGGTGTGGATTTATTATAATCAGGCTACCAATACAGAATTACACAAAACACTTTGTATTAAACAAGTGCAAAATATTTGTCTTAACTGTAGGATGTTGAGTGTACGGGATTAGTGGTGCTGGAAGAGCACAGCAGTTCAGGCAGCATCTGAGGTGCAGTAAAGTCGACGATTCGGGCAAAAGCACTTCCTGATGATTTTACTGCTCCTCGGATGCTGCCTGAACTGCTGTGCTCCTCCAGCACCACTAATCCAGAATCTGGTTTCCAGCATCTACAGTCATTGTATTTACTTTGTTCAGTGTACGTGCTGTGCCATCGAAGTTAACTATGAACAGCTTTAATCGCTATTATCTGTAGTCTGCAATATTAGGGAAAGAAATCCTGCAGACACACTCTGCACAATGAAGGGTCTCGAATAGATTTTCATTACTGAACACCAGAGACGGAAAAAGACCATAATATCTGGCCCCAAAAAACCGATCAGTATTACCCAACTCTCACGTGTGACTGCCTTCTTCCTAAAACTATGAAATGATACCAGGCCGCTGATTACTGTTCAGCCTCTCCTCCCCACTGACTGTGTCTGCAATCTGTCCCTCCTCCCCCTAACCACAGAAGGCAAACCAAGCTCAGGGTCTTTGTGAAAATCAAGGCCGGAGTGTGCAGGCCTCCTGGAGAGGGGAAGGTGAGGTGGCAGTAATATCACTCACTGGGCTGAGGAGTGGCAGATGGAGTTTAGTTTGGATTAATGCGAGGTATTGGATTTGGTAAATCAAACAAGAGCAGGACCTATACAATTAAAAGCAGGGCCTTTGTCAGTGTTGTAGAACAGAGACCTAGGCCGTCAGCGTGCCCATTGGGCGGTGGGGGGTAAAAACCCTATCAAGTGTCATTGGTACTTTGGATTTTGTTTCGTTCTTTTTTTATGGTTTTAGCTTTGGAAAGTTTTGAGAGCTTGTGAGTTGCAGTAGTTTTAGTTTGTACAGATTTAAGGCTCGATGAGTCTTTTGTCATTAATGCTCATTCGATATGAAATTCTGTGGAGTTCAAACGTTGCTGCAGTGTGTTATGGATAATGATGTGCTTAAATGGTGTACCTGGAACATTAAGGGGAGCCATCTGCCAGTCAAGAGGAAAAATATACTTTCTCATCTTAAAAAAGAGAGAGTTGTCCTATTGCAGGAGATGCACCTTGATGACACAAACATTTGACGTTACAGCAGGGCGGGTTCGATCGGGTTTATTTCTCGTCTTTTAATACTAAGAGTGGGGGAAAAGTCATAATGGATAGGAAGAATCTTCCATTTAAATTACTAGATTGTATGAAACACCCACGGAAGGATCATAATTCCAAAGTCTTGAACTACGGGAATTAATACAATATTTTAAATGTTTATTGCCACCCGGTGCACCCTTTTAAAATCCTGGTAGATGCATTTTCTAAATTCACTTATCTTGCATCATGGCACATGATTGCAGAAGGAAATTTCGACTGTCTTATGGCCCCACGATGGACAGAATGTCCAAAGCTCCCCCAATGCCCTCGTTATAATGTAAGCAATTAATTGATTTGTGTCTAGAACGAGAGCTGGTGGATGTCTGGAGGCAGATCTACCTCACAAGTAGGGATTTTATTTTCTTCTTTAACCCGCAGAAATGGCACACGAGGGTTGATCTCTTCCCCATCCCTGCAACAATCTTAGATTCGGTGGCATCCTGCACAAGTGGGAATATTACCCCAACATGCCTGCCCCAGAAGCGGGATAAAAGTCACATAAAATTATGTTGTATGCAGATTGTCTTATGTTTTTGTCAAATCCCGCAATTTCGGCAGCTCACGTGATGCAATGCAATTATTCACTTGCTGCCTTTTCGGGCTCTGTGATTAATTTTACAACGTTGGAGGCCATGTCTATGGGAGGTCTTCGGGAAATTCCTGATGAGGGCAAATCCTGGTTTCCTTTTAAATGGTCACGGGGGTGTAGGGGGGCGAGGTTCTCTATTTCAGTATATTCATTACATCCGTCTTTGATCATTTATTTAACGTGAACTATGTCCATTTGTTTGACAAAATTAAACAAAACCTTCAAAGATGGGTGGAACTTCCAATATCCTGGCGTGGTCGGATAGCTCTTATTAAAGAATGTCCTTCCTCATTTCCTATACCCCGTGTGAATGCTTCCTTTGATGTTTCCCACATAGGTATTTAGGAGACATAATGGCTGGTTTAGCTCTTCTATTTGGCAGCATGAGCGACTCTTTATCAAGCTAACCAAATTGCAACTACCGCACAGATTGTGGGGAGTAGATCGCACAGATAAAAGCTATCAATTAAGCTCTTTTTTATCCTATGTTAGGGCCTGGGGAGCTGAGGACTCGGCTTCAATACTGCGAGATATTGAACCCTATTAGATAAAGTGAACCCTTATTAGTCTGTTTTTCTTAACTAAATTGACAACATTTATGAAGCATTGTCATAACCCAATAATTATCAATATTGTTAAAGCATGAATGACAATGCGTCAGATTGGGGCAATACAGCCAAAATCATGTTTCTTCCCCCTGTAATTGGTACACCGGGTTGTCATCCGGGAATAATGGAATCCAGGTTTAAACTGTCGACAGCAAGGGGTGTACATTGCTTGAGTGATTTAGAACTAGTAGAATCCCTACAGTGTGGATACAAGCCCTTTGGCCCAACAAGTCCACTTCGACCTTCTGAAGAGTAACCCACCCAGACGCATTCCCCTACCATCCCATATTTACCCTGACTAATGCCCAAACCTACACATCCCTGATCACTATGGGTGATTCATCAATCACCAATTCATCTAACATGCGCATCTTTGTACTGTGGGAGGAAACCCACACAGACAAGGCGAGAATGTTAACTCCACACAGCCAGTCACCCAAGGCCAGAACCAAAGCCGAGACCCTGGTGCTGTGAGGCAACAATGCTCACAACTGAGCCACCACGTGTTATTTGATGGAGAAACAATGATACCATTTGATCAAATAACTCGTGCGTATGGACTACCTAGTAGAGATCTCTTCTGTTTTTTTTCCAGATCAGAGATTTGATTAAAGAAAAACACACTTTTACCACACTCTTACAGATCCGATAAAGGGAAGAGGACGCTTATTGCTTAGAATAAACTCTATCAGTACCCTTTATCATTATTTGGAGAGTGTCCCTTCAGATGAGACTGTGCAGCGGTGTGATGTCTGCGAGAGAGAGTTGGGGTTCAGAACACCTCGGAGACATGGCAGGATATTTGTGAAAATGATCGAAGGATTTTGATCTGTAATAGGACCCATTCCATGCAGTTGAAAATTCTTCGTAGTGTCTATCTGACCCCAAATTGTCTCTCAAAATGCAACGTGGGATTATCTTCAGCATGTCCTAAATGCAGAATGTCTACAGGCACTCTTACTCATTGCTTGTGGTCCTGCTGCAGACTTCATCTATATTGGAGCACTGTGTCAGATGTGATAGAGTGTGTATTGGGGACTGAATGGAGATGGACTTGGTTTCTGTTTTCCTGGGCCTGCCCAGGGTACTTTCCACAGATGAATATGGGAACAAAGTTATATCCTATCATTCTGTACTTTCCGTGTTCGGAAAAATATTCTGTTGCGATGGATGTCTGAACTCACCCACCCCCAGAGAGGAAGAACTATGTACATAAAAATGTGTATCAGTTAATGCTCTTGATGAACAAGAGCTGTCCTTTTGTTATGCTGAGTTGTATTATTTATTCATTATTTTTTGTTTAGTTTTGTTTTTTCTTCTGTCTGTGTAGTGTTTTAATTTGTTTTGTATGTACATGAAATTGGATGTTATTTTGTTTTCAGTTAGTTGAGTTGTGTTGTTATTGGTTTATTATAATACTAAAAATCACTTCTTAATTTTTTTTTAATTAAAATGCTAACATTGATAGAATACAGTCCCAAAAAACTCTCATTAGAAAGACCACTCATGGTGGTTTATCCTGAGGATCACCACATCTCGGGTGATGGGGTGAGGCTGAGAGACTGTCCCCTTCATGGTAATCTTTGTCAGTGTGGGGGACTGAACCTGCGCTGTTGCTCTGCCTCTACATCAAAAACCTGCCGTCCTGCCAACTTAGTGGGAGACTGTGTAACTGTTACAGACAGCAACAGTCACAGACAAATTTTAAGAGAAACATGCATAATAAGGAAAGTGGTACAGTTCAGATAACGGTCAAGATAACGTCTGAGGGTAAAAATGTTTTTTTGCTCGAAATTGTATTTATAACGAGACGTGTTTAGAAGTTGTTTTTGGTTTAATATCATTAAGGTGAGTCAAGTAACTCTTATGTGTTACACACTGGCACACTACCATTTTCCTGAAACTGGGAAATATTTGGAACATTATCTGGAACATTCTATAATCGGCATTCTCCAGAATATTCTATGACTGTGTGGGAGGTATTGCAAAGGAGAGAGAGAGAGAAGGTGTTGCATGCAGTAGTGAGAGTGGGGGACCACGAGCCTTGTTCGGGGTAGTTGCAATCACAGATATACAGTGATTGTGAGGGAGCAGACAGAATACGGTGACCATTATCCTGACAGAGCGGGGAAGGTTTTTGATGCTTATCCTGTATTGCTGGACATTTCTTCAGACCTCAAATACTGCACTGAACTCGGTAGTGAGCACAGACCATGCTCGGTGGGTCTGGTGATGTGGCACCTTCTGTGATGGGAATGTTCCCCCTCTGTACTCGCCCATCCAATACGCCCACCGTGCTCTGTCAACAAACCATGGTGTAACTGCACCTTATCTACCAATTTGCCATTTCCCTGTCTTTGCTCTGTATCCATCTAATCCTTTCCTATCATTGTATTTGTCCAAATGCCATTTCAATGTTGTTATTGTACCCACCTCAACCACTTCCACTGGCAGCTCAGTCTAATTTGACAGTTCACCTTGGATTCCATGTGATCTAGCCTTCTAGAGCGGCCTACTATGTGAAACCTTATCAAAGGCCTCACTGAAAGCCATATATAATATGTCTACAACCCTGCTCTCATCAACCTTCCTGGTCACTTCCTCAAAAATCTCTAACAAAATTTGTAAGGCATGATCCGCCATGCACAATGCCATGATGACTGCTCCAAGTCAAACTCTGTCTTTCCAAATGCATGCACATCTTATTTCTCAGAACCTTCTCAAGTGGTTTACCAAAAACAGGTGCGAAGCTTACTGGTCTATATTTCCTAGGCTTTTCTTTGCAGCCCTTCTTGAATAAGGGCACAACATTTGCTACCGCGAGTCTTCCGGGATCTTGGTCCCTAAGATTTTTCTCTCGCCTCTTACAGTGATCTTAGATATATGTGGTCAGGACCAAGAGATTTGTCTGACTTTCTGCGTTCTAATATGTCCAACAGCAACTCTACTGTGATATGGACAGTACCAAGATATGACAACTAACCTCCTAAAGGTCACAGATGTTCATGTCTTTCTTCATGATAAACACAGAGGGGAAATTGAGGACTTCACCCATCTCTTGAGGTTTTACGCATGCATGCTGGTTTTAGATTTTAAAGCATCCTATTCTCTCTCTAGTTGCTCTTTATCTTTCCTATACTGAATTTATATTCACTATAATCTTCTCAGCCATGACTACCTCATACCCCCTTATGGTCCTGCTGATTTCCTTCTTCAGTAATCTCCTCTATCCCCTGTAATACTCCAGGGATTCCCTTGACACGAGCTGCCTGAACATGAGCCTCGCCTCCTTTTTTCTGGTCAAAGTCTCAATATCTCTTGACATCCAGAGTTCTCTCTTCCAGTCTCACATAACCTTCACCCTCATAGGAAAATGGAAACCTTGAACTCGAGCTATCTCACTTTTAAAGCCCTCCCACTTGCCCGAGCTCCTTTTACCTGGAAACAAACAACTCCAATCATCCCCTGCAATCCCCTGTCTAACCTAGTCTTGTGCAGTTGAGTGACTGCCTCCTGTTCCTGTGTCCCAGTTTCAAGCAGTTGAATGATTCCCTCCTGATCCCAAGTTTGTGAAAATGGATGTGCTCCAATTGCTCCAGAGTAACAGGTTCCAATAGCTCTGTGCTCAACTGCTGCTCATGTGGAATGGAATTGAGGGACTGAATGGCCTCTTCACATTCCTTACAGCTTTTCTTGACTAAAAGCCTTTCTCCTGTTTCTTTAAAACACCATCAAAATGTGAATGATGTATTTTTGTATTTGACTGTCAGTAATTGAGCAAACACGCTACTGATAAACTTCAGAAGCTGCATAGCCTCCTCCTGCTCCCATGTTAAACACTCAAGAGTCAATCGACTCTCAGAGATGTATAACATGGAAGAAGATCCTTCGGGTCTGGTCATCTATACCAACCAAATATCCTAAATTTATCTCGTCCCCCTAGCCAGCAGTTGGCCGATCTCCCTCTAAACACTTTCTGTGCACATACCCATCCAAATGGTGTAACTGTACCTGCCTCCACCACCTCTTTGGGCTGTTCAATCCATGCACGCAGCAGTTCTGTGTGAAAATGTTGTCCCTCACGTCCCTTTTTAAATCTTTCTCCTCTCACCTTAAGCCTTTATATTCTATATTTGGAATCGTCTATCCTGGGAAAATACATTGACTGTTTACTTTTTCTATGCCCCTCATGATGTTATGTACCTCTTTAAGGTCCACCCTCAGCCTCAACTCTTGAAAATAGCCCCAGCCTATTCAAACTCTCCCTGTAACTCTAACCCTCCAACACCTGCAACATTCTTTTAAATCTCTTCTGCACCCTTTCAAGTTTGACAACATCCTCCCGACAGCAGGTTGACCAGAAGTAAAGGCAATATTACAAAAGTGGCCGAACCAATGTCCTGTACAGATGCAACGTTTCATGCAATTGCTTAGACTCAAAGCACGCACCAATAAAGGGAAGATCACCAAGTGCCTTCTTCACTGCGCTGTCTACTTGTGACGGCACTTTCAAGGAACTGAGAACCTGCACCACAAGGTGACACAGTAGCTCAGTGACTAGCATTGCTGCTTCAGAGCGCAGCGATCTTGGTTTAATTCCATCCTTGAATGAGTAGCTGTGTGGAGTTTGTACATTCTCCCCATGTCTGTGTGAGCTTCCTCGGGTGCTATGTTTCCCCTCGACAGTACAACGATATACGGGTAAGGGTAGATTGGCCATCCTAAATTGTGCATAGGACCTTTGGATGTAAGGGCGACGGGCATTAGCCATGGGAAATGCAGGCTGAGAGGGAAAGGGTAGGGGTTTGTCCTGTGGGATACTGTTTAGAGGGACGGTGTGGCCTCGATGGGCCGAAAATCCTGTCCCCTAACTGTAGGGATTCTATAATTTCTATGGAGTTCTCCTTGATTGGCAACTTTCGACAGGACCCTACCTATATATCTGGCCCTGACTTTTCTTGCCAAAACGCAACACCTCACATTTATCTAAAATAAACTCCATCTGCCACTCCTCAGCTCACCTAACTAAGTTCCCATTATATTCTGAGAGATCATTCTTCATGTCGACTACACCACGAAATTTGGAATTATCTACAAACTTACTGACAATACGTCATATACTCAAGTGAAAATGATTTGTATAAGTAACAAAGGCAGTGGACCCACTATTGATGTTTGCGAGCAGCGCCACTGGTCACAGGTCTCCAATTTAATGAACAAATGCCACCTGTCACACCCTGTCTCCGATATTCAAGAAAAGTTTGGATCTAAATTGCACGCTCTCCCTGGATTCCAGGCAGTCTAACCTTGCTAACCAGTCTACCATGTAGAACATTTTGGTTTTCTTACTGAATTCCATAAAGGCAACATTCACTGTCCTGCCTTCATCAACCATCTTCATCCCTTCCTCAAAAAATTCCACCGAGTCAGTGAGACGTGATCTCCAATGTACAAAGCCCTCTTCAGTCCTTGTCTTTCCAAATGCATATACATTGTTTCCCTCAAAATCCCCTCCAACAATTTAGTCACCATTGACGTCAGGCTCACCAATCTATAGTTACCTGGGTTTTCCTTAATTTCTGAAATAATGACACTATGTTAGCAACTCTCCAGTCTCTCGCCACCTCATCTGTGGAAATCAATGTTACAGATATATCAGCAAAAGGCTGAGCAATTTCTTTCCTAGCTTCCCACAATATTCTGGGATACAACTGATCAGGTCCCTGGGCTTTGTTCACCTTTATATGTTTTTGAATGTCCAACATCTCCTTGTAATATCGATACTTTTCAAGATATCACTATGTATTTCTTCATTCTCTCACTCTTGTAACCTCTTCTACATTAAATACGAGGCAAAATACTTGTTTAGTATCCCTTCCATCTCCTATGGTTCCACACAAAGGTAGCCTTACTGACCTTTAAGGTGCCATATTGTCTCCCTAGTTAATATTTTGCCATTAAAGGATTTGTAGAATTTCTTCAATGCCTCATTAACACTATTTATGAAGCCATCTCATGTCCACATTTTTCTGGCCCAATTTCCCCATTGACAATACACTTATTCCCTTATACTCCCCTCGGGATTCACTTAATCTCAGCTCTGTTTTCCTGACATATGCCTCCTTCCTTACCTTGACCATAACATCAATATATCTAGCCATCCAGCACTCCCTGCACCCACCAGCCTTGACCATCTCACTAATAGAAACATGTTGGCTCTGGACTCTCTGAAACCACGTTTTGATGGCCTTGCATTTTCCAACCACCCCTTTACCTGTGAATAGGGTATTCCAATCTGCCTTTCACAGGGCTCGCCTAACACTTTCAAAATTGGCCTTATTCAAAGTTAGAACTTGAATGTTTACATCAAGTCTTTCCTATTCCACAACTAGTTTGAAACTAACATTTATGCGTAACAGACTTGAATGTTAAATAAACATTTCCTGCCCCTCTGCAACAGGCTCGAGAGGCTGAGTGGGCTCCTTGTGTCCCTCTGTAACAGACTTGAGAGGCTAAATGACCTCCTCTTGTCCCTCTGAAATAGACTCAAGAGGCTTAATGGCCTCCTCCTGTCCCTGTGTAACAGATCCGAGACATTAAGTAAGATAGCAACCCGTGGATTATGAACAGCCGTTAAACTGTATCTGATGGAGTTACAGAAACACAAACAACACAATGTACTCCAGGTGCCCTCTCAGTAACACTTTATACAGCTGCAGCGACACATCTCTTTGTTTTGAATGAATCTTTCGGCAAAATGTGCCAATATTCCAGCTTACCACCTTTTCAAGTAGCACCAGGCTAATATGGGCTGAATGGCCTTCTCTTATCCCTCTGTAAGAGGCCCATAGGGACAGAATTGCTTCGGTCTGTTCCTGAGCAGCAGTCTCAATGCTCTGTCTCAGGGTTATGAAAGGATTTGACAACAGGGCATTAACACCAGGAGTAGCCTCACACTGGTCAATAAGTACCGGACTTTGTGTTCAGGTATCGAGAAACTTGCCCACCCGACTTTTTTTGATTCGGCAGATCTGTTATTTTATAACTGCCTCCTTTCATAAACAGAGTGGAACATATATAGACCCCTGCAGTGTCCTGTTAATACTCTCACATACAAGTTAATAAAAAGAGTTAAAAGATTGAAAGGTTTATGATCCATCCCTCAGCAACCCTCATCCATTCCATCCAAAATCAGTAAATGAAAAGTGATGTTTTGAACGGGTTAACTGAGCCTACTTGTTCAGTGACTGCGATTAATGCCAATCTCCATGGATTCTAATTATCCCAGTGGAGGGTTTCCATCATTTAATGATAAATGGGCTCCGTTCAATATGTGATTCCATAACATGAGCGGGAACATCACCGACAGCACTGATCGGGATCAGCATATCCAGAGAGAGGGAGAGGAGAGATCAGAATCTGAGAACATTAGACTGGAATGTGCCAACAATAGACAGGCGCTTATCCATTTATGTTTGGTATCTTTCTGCATTTGATTGGTTGTCATTATAATTGCGGATCTATTACGCTCTTCTCATTATTCAATATTTTTATTATCCCTTCCTGGCTATTGTTGGTGTTCCTGGTGAGTGTCACTGTCCAGATTTTGTTTCTATAAACCAGTTATGACTGTATTACTATTATTTCATGTAGTCTACACTTCCTGCCACTATTATTGTTCCTGTTGAATCTCTCAATCCAGATATTCACTCTACAGACCACTACTAACTACATCAATGAATGCGTTCAATTACTGTCTCGCTCTCTGCTCTGGCAGTGTTACTCCGGGTCTCTATGTTAATTATTCAGTTTCAGGGGAGAACCACAATGCATTGTATCATTGCCTTTGCTGTTAAGAGTATAGAGGTCATCGTCTACTGCTCTGGTTACAAATTCCACTCCCTTCCACTGTTTCCATCCCATCCCTGGCCAATATCTACAGCTGAAGCAGACAAGTCACAACTGTGGGTGATCCCTTTGATCATGAGCTTAATATTGACACCATGTCCTGACCATTTCTAACTTGAAATACTCACCACTCCAGAATATATCTCACTGCTTAGTCCATCTGCTGTTTGAATCTTGAGCTATGAAATACAGGCTTAATGATGCCAATGATCTGCTGCTGACGTTCCCGGCTTCAAACCTGCCGAAGCAAATCTGATTCGAATTCACGCCAAACCCCCATCCATCTGTCATTCATGTGTGTGCCGATGTATATTGCTGTTGTGTCTGGCAATGACTTTATTTTAATATTCTCAAACACTTTATCTCATCTGTCCATGAAACTTCCCTCGTTCTCTCTGTTGATTAACAAAAAGCCTGCCAGTTGTTCGTATTTAAAAGTTTCCTCCATGTGCGTTCCTTCTCAAACAGTGAGTTTCGCATTCAACCACGCCAATCGCGCGCACACACACACAGAGCAAACCTTCCCATTGCAAGCAGTAATCTGATGCGAGGAAAGTTAGCATATGATAGCAAAATTTGCAATACTCTCTATGCTGGGCAGATAGTGCAGTTCACTGAGCAACACACTAGCATGGCCTGCACAGCTGTCCACGCTGGGCTGTCATCTTGTCCCAGTTTATGTTGTGTGTAATGTTCGGTGAAGCAGATTCAGAATTTGATGTAACAAACCATTCCAGCTGATCTGACAATGCCTTTATTCAATGTTGTCATTCTTGTCATTTTACTCTGGAAGGTCTCACTTCCCCAGTTAGTCCCACTTCCCTGTCTTTTTCCCCATATTTCCACAACATCTTTTCAGTTAATTAATTGTCTGTTTCTGTCTTTAATGTGAATCTCTCTGTCCCTCTGTATCTTTCCCTGGCCTTGGGTTTTGGCTCCCTAGTGTATCGAATGCTGGCATTGTGTAGCTCAGAAATACTGAAGTGGTGTGTGTCAAACTGTTGTTCACTTCCTGGTATGTCCCATGTGATGGTCCATTGACATGCGTGTTTCAGAAGTTATGAAACACATCCTTGTAACTTGGTCTGTACCTGTGGTTGTCCCTCTCAGGTGACCTTGCGATCAGTAACACGAGCAAGCCCACTGAGTAAAGGACCAGGCATCTAAATTGCCTGACAATGCTGTTACTTTTTAAATAAAACGTTAGCTTCTCTTTTTTTTTTAGTAAGAGGTCTTAAAGGCCAAAGTGCCTACTGAAAACGGCTCAAGTAAATAACTCACGGGGCTTTTAGGGTTTTTAATAGATAGTAGTAACAATGGACAGCTCACACAGACCAGGCTTTCTAGTTTGTTTTTTTCTTGCAGCTGTAACAATCACGGGGTACTTGGGGTCCCAGAGGGGTTGGAAGTTTTAGTAAATTATCCCTAGCTGTTACTCTCTCTAAAGCCTCACTTCTTGGTGTTTCCTCCTGGATTGGAGAACTGTATGCAAGAATGCATGTCTGAATGTTCCTTTTTGCCAAGGGGTGTGTTTAGGTGATGTTAATAGATTGAACAGTTCATTTGTAGAACGTACTGTATCCGTTATTCGGTTAAGGTTTACAATAGTTAAGTTATTCTAAATTCCTCTTCATTTTGTATGGATTTTCATTAGAGGATAGTGAGGTTGAGCAACCCTATAGTAGCCAAAGGCCTGATCAGGATCGGTTTAAATATATCCAGGCATTATCTAAATTTGATGAGAATGATGGGGGAGCCTTTTTAATTTCATTTCAGAAAGTGGCTAAACAAGTGCAGTGGCCAGAGAACATGTGGATTTAGTTTATCCAAACAAAGCTGATAGGTATTTGCATCCCTATCGGAGGAGGTGAAGAAAGCTATCTGAAATGCATATGAGCTTGTGCCAGAAGCCGACAGTGTTTCAGGAATCTAAAAGAGCATTCCATGGTTAAACGCACGTTGTGTTTGAAAGAATCAAACAAAGTAATTTTTGAAAGGTGGGGAAGGGTATTAAAACAGAGCAAAGTTATGGCACTCTGAGAGAGACTCTAATTTTGGAGAAGTTCAACAATTCACTTCCTGCAGCCGTGAGAACTCGTGTGGAAGAGCAGAGAGTTACTATGGCAAGATTAGAAGCTGAAATGGCTGATAATGATGATTGGGTTCTGAAATCAAAGTTTGGTTTCTGTGAGGGATTAAGAAGAATGTGCGAGATCTTCTTAAAACATATCCCTGTGAGAGTAAGGTTTACTGGCGTCGGCCAGCATTAGCAGGTGAAGCGGTTACATTACAAAGTGGTACAGAAGGATGTAATATTTTTACGCTGAGACATGAGGAGCTATGTCATTCAGAAGGACTATTGGAGAGATGAGAAGTGCTCCATTATGTAACGTGTGGTTGGAGTGTCCAGTAGAAACATCAACAGATTTATTCCACAATGGGGAAGGAGGCCTTGAGCTTGGCGTTGGCGTTACAACGTTTCATCATTTAAATTGCAAATAACATACATGAGACAAATCTTTATCACTGATCGTGACCCTTAAAGATTTTGGAGAAGTTTAGGGAGAAAAATACCAGAGCGTTTTTATTGAGATAATTGAAATTATAAAGTTGACAGGGCAAGAAAACCTAAGTTTTGACATGTTGTGGAGACTTGGATGAAGAAAGACAAAAGGCATTCTGTGGCAGGAGTAAAATGACTGAAATCGAATCGAGTTGTGAACATTTGTATGCTCAGAGTCAATATAATATATGTTCATTCCAGTCTACTAATAGTGGAAGATTAGGAGGTCTAAAATGAATCCATTTGTGTATATTGATGGATCATTTTATTAAAAGTGGAGTTGTGAGAATACTATCACCGTAAAAATGTTATTTTCTCTTCGGGGTTTTTTTTAATGAAAGCTTTTAAAGGCAGAGGTGCAGAACTGCTGTCTGAAAACAGTTTAAGTAAATAACTGAGAAATCCTTTAGGTTTTATTAAAACGGTGGTAACAATGGAAGGGCAGTGGCCAGCTCTCCCAGACCAGGTTTACTCGTTTTGTTTTTAGCTGCAGCATTCAGAAGCTGTTCGGGTCCCAGAATGGTTGGAAGTGTCAATACTTGATCCCCAGCTGCCTTTCTCTCTGAGATCTCTATTTATGTTGATTTCTCCTGGATCAGAAAACTACAATGTAATAATCTGTATTTGAATATATCTTTGTGCCAAGCGGTGTATACCAATAAGGTATGGTATCAATTGTATGTGTAATTGTTCCAACATATAAGTCATCCCGAAATGTTCTTTTCTTTGATTGTATTTTAACCAAAGCATTTAAATAGATAATGTCGAGTGGTTTGACCAATCACAACATATCTGTAAAGCACACTTCCCATCTATATTCAAAATAAGGAAAGGTTTGGGTCTAAGCGGCCTTCTTAAAATATTTTGCGGGAATCTGGTCTGGTCCACAACACTTGTAGCCGAGGGGTTTCTAACTGACTCCTGTTATTGAAAGGTTAGTGCAGCAGCTGGGGATGGTTTGCTGGAAGTTATGCTGTGAGCTGCCTCAGACATTCAGGGAGACCTGAGGATTTGGTGACCCTGGGGACTCTTGGATGGAGCCTGGGGACTGGAGTTACAACATCTGGGTCTGCAACATGAACAACAAATGGATCAGAGGTTGCAGAGAGGAGAGGCTCTGAAACCACGCAGTGTGTGTGTGTGGGGAAAGAGAACTGCTGCGTCCACCCCGGAATTTTCCGGAACAGCTTCCCAAGCTCCACTTAACCCAGTAGCAGAGTGTGAGGGGACACTGATTGAACAAGGAGCTGGTCACAGAGCGGTGTCACCTCCTTTAACACATCCTGCAGCTTCACACCAGGGGGAGGACGGTGCTGCCAGTGGCTGTTCAGGTCACAATTTCATTCAGCTTCTATGTTCTGGAACTTTTCAAACAGGACTGGGTGACATATCCATCATCTCCCAATATGTTGCCATCAATGTAACCATTCAGTGACGAAGGGTATATATGGTGGATGAGGTAAATACATTGTTTCTCCCTCAGCAGGGAGCTGCCGGGTGTATCCAGTATAGTGGGATTCCCGATGGTGCACATGGCATCTGCGGAGTAGCCGTGTCAATGGGGAGAGGTAGAGGAACTGAAGGTGCACTCTCTGTATTAATCTTGCAGTGTGGCCATCACAGTACATCATGTTGGTGAATACCCCTGTCCTGACAGCAGCCACAGCCTCTTCATTCTCAAGCAGGCAGCCATTCCCATCATCTTCAGATCTCCATGTAGAAAGGAATGAATGTATCTTGGATAAAGGCCATCCCCTTGATACACGTTTGATAACAGATTCCCCCATCACCAACCAAACACTTCAAAGTATTCCATGTGCACGGAGAGCAATGGGGTCACTTGGAGCGTCAAGGAGCAGACAATCAGGGATGGAGTAAAACCTCCCCTGTCTGAACGGGTCAGAGTGAACCCCCCAATACACAGTATTAATAATCCCTGTGATCCCTCTCCATTTCAGTAACATACTGCCTTCCGTTATTCCTGTAAATGAAATGACAGATTATATCATGTTATATTGCAGCTGCCAAATTATTATCCATTGCATTTACCTCTCTGTATCTATCTGTAGACCCTCCACCCTCTCTTGATAATTTAATCTCTGGCTTATCACAGCAACATGACCAAACTCATTATCTCTATATCTGTTCCATCCTCCTGATCATTGATATAGATTGTAAATAGTTGAGGACCCAGCACTGGTCACTGTGTGACTCCTCTGGTGACGTTCTGTCAAACTGATTTAGACTGATTTATCCGCAGTGCCTGCTTCCTGTTTGATACATAATCCTCTCCCATTACTGTGTAACACAGCCGTAAAGCTGAATATGAACAAGGAGCATCAGTCAGGAATCCAACCCTTCGAACTTGCTCCGCCATGGAATACAATCATGGCTGATGTCATCGCGGCCTCTGTTCCACTTTCCTGCCATCTCTCGATCCTCAAACTCTAGTCTCTTATTGTAGATTGCGCCACATGAAAAAATATCCACTCCACATCTACACTTTCAATTACGTTTAGCATTTTACAAACCTCAATGAGATCTCATTTCATTCTTATAAACTCGACAGAATAGGCCTGAACTGCTCAATTACTCTTCATAAGACAAACACTTCAAATATGGAATCAATCTGATGAAGCTCTTCTGAATTGCCTCCAATGGAAATACCTCATTCTGCAGGACACCCAAACTGTACTCCAGTTGCAGCCTCACTAACGCCTTGTATAGCTACAGCAACCTTTCTACTCTATCCTTTTACAAATAAACGCTGAAGTTATGCTTGCATCCCTCATTACTTCAAGTACCCGCAAGTGGTTTTCTGTGATATGCAAGCAGGCACCCAGATCCCTCTGCACTTAAGCACGTTGAAGTTTCTCTCCATTTAGATAATAATTTGCCTTTTTATTAGGCTGGCCAACTTGAATAACCCCATATTTATCCACTTTAATTTTCATTGCCAAATGTTTGCCCATTCACCCAATCTATACATATAGTTTTTAAATCTCTTGCATCATCATTCCGAAGTAATTTCCCACCAATGTTAGTGTCATCTGAAAATGTAGCTATAGTATTTCTATCCCGTCAACCGAGTAATAATGTCGATCACAAATGGTTGAAGCATGAGAACTGAAATCTATGGCACCCAACAAATTGCATTTTCCAATAGAAAATGACACAATTAATTCATCTGACTGCATTTTGTTGGTTAACCAATCCTCCATCCAAGCCAATAAATTACTCCTAAACCGATGCTGTCTGATCTTACCACGCACTCTTTGCAGAAGCGACGTATCTGAATCCTTCACGAAGACCAGATATATTCCATTTCCAGGATTCCCAGTATCCACCTTGTTTGTCACATCTTTAAATAACTCAAGAAAACACTTCAATCATGATTTATCCTTTGTAAAACCACGTTGACTCCGATGAATTGTGGTTTACGCTTGCAAATGTCCACAACAATGGATTCTAATAATTTGCCTTAAATTACAATACTTTATTGTTACATTTTACTCCCTAATGTATTCAGTTATTATAAGTTCTTCCCTTTCTAAAACCTTTACGTTTTCTTTGAATTCCTGTTTGATTGGCAAAAGGGTTTTAAGAGATGTGCTCCACTTGCTGCATAAGCGGTATGTGTGGCTAACTGGACCCATCCTCCTGCTGGTGTACAAAATCGATGAGATGAAGTCTTTCTGGCGTTCCCATGTTATCATCTCCAAGGCCAGAATGACCACCCACTGTTGATGCGTTTGAGGAGTGGGAGATTATGGAAACTTCCCGTTGCTGTGCAACATTTTGAGGGGCTGATGGGTCTTCTCATATTTCTCCATAATAGATGGAGGTACTGAACGGTCTCCTCATGTATCCCAGAGATGGGACTAAGATGGCGATTGGTCTTCTCTTGTTCCCATACAACAGACACGTGTCTGAATTACCTCCTCCTTTCTCATGAAATAAGTCTCAAATAGTTTTTATCCTTATCCAATTCTCTTGCAACAGACTCGGTGGGTATGAATGGCTTCCTGCTATCCCAGTGTAACAAATCTCCAGTCACTGTGTGACCGCTTTCAGTTCCTATGTTACAGACTTGAGGAGGCTGAATGGACAAATCCTGATGCTGTGTAATAGGATACTGGTGCAGCATGGCTTACTCTGGGGCCAGTGTTGTAGATTCGAGGGGCTGATTGGCCTCCTCCTGTAAATATACATCAGGCTCCAGGGGCTGAACAGCCTCGTCCTATTCTGGTGTAACCAGGTCAATGGCCTGAATATCCTTCTGTTGTTCGTGTGTAACAGGCTGAAGAATGGAATGGATTCCTCCATTATCTGTGTAATTCGCTTCAGTTGTTGACTCCTTCCTGGCATCTATGTTGAAATAAGATCTTCTTTCATTTTTGTAAACTCCAATGGCTATTGGATCAACCTGATCTTCCTTTCGTTATAAGTTAGCACCTTTATTGCAGGAATCAGTTGAGGGGACCAGCTCTGAGCTGCTTCCAAGATAATAACATCTTTTCTTCATCGAAGAGACCAAATCTGTACACACTACTCCAGATGTGATCTCACTAAGATCCTGTACAGCAGCAGTAATGCTTTACCAGCCTGCTGTAAGGTTCCCACCCAGGTAAGAGCAGTCTCAGCTCTCTGGGGGAAATACAGAGCATTGTTGAACGATCATTGTCCTTCTCTACTCCACTAGCATAACGGGAGATCTGGAGAAAATGTCACGATGATGTTTAAGAAGATCATGAATGATGTGGCAAGATGATCTCTACCATTAATCTCCCCAAAGCCCACGTCACTCAGATTCTACAGAATCTTGTAAGGTGGAGCGTAAAAACAGCAAGGAGCAGGAAACATTGATGGGGGTTATATATCAAAGTGAAAGCTACAATACAAATGTTGGGCAGGTTATAAAACAGGAAAATGAGATATACACATTTGTGGCTACTGCAGTAATAATGTACTGTTTACATTATATCTAAACTGTGTTAACCAAACTGAATGCTAATGCTGGGAAAAATGGATTTCATGAGCATGTGTTAGATAGCTGGCATTAACATTTTGTTGAGCACAGAGCTAGAGATCATGTTATTTAGAAATTGATGTTGGATGATCAGAAAAGCTAATTGAAAACTTTAGTTTAAAAGGACGTTTTGGGAACAGTGACCACAATGCATTGGTTTTCTTTTATGCTGTTTGAGTACACGGTAGTTTTTGTTTTATTTGAAGTAACTGTTATAAATCTGAATCATGCAAGCCCTGAAGGTGTGAGGAGAAAGTGGGCACTGCAGCTGCTGGAGGTCAGTGGCGCTGGAAAAGCACAGTCAGGCAGCGTACGAGGAGCAGGAGCATTGACGTTTCGGGCACAACCCTTCACCAGGAATGAGGCTTCTGGGTCAAGGGAGCTGAGAGTTAAATGGGAAGGGGGTGTGGCAGGAGACAGGTAGCTAGGAATGCGATAGGTAGATGAAGGTGGTGTTGAAAGTGATAGGTGATGAAGGGAGACAGAACGCCTCATCTACTGCAACCTTTAAACTCAGTGTGGTCTTCTCCACATTGGCGAGACACAATGGATGTAAACAGTGGATTTTCAGAAAAATGTTGATAAATCTCCCAGTCTAGTTTGCAAAATCAAATCTTAGTGAATTGGGGCGAATATATGGCCATGTTTCTAGAATGGGACAGCTGGCAGAAAACAGTGAATTTAAAAAAGCAGACACGTGAAGCAACAGCCTGACCTGGTATTTAAGGTCTGATTCTGTGAGTATGACTATGTCCCAGACACCCCATCACTTTCCCCGGATATCTACTGTTTCACCAGCAGGACAGACAAAGCAGACGTGGTGGTACAGTGGGATACAGTTGGAAGGGAATTGCTCTGGGAGTCCTCAACAGTGAACTGTATCCCAGGAAGACTCATGGCATTAGTTTACACATGAGAAAGGAAACCTCCTGCTAATTACTATGTACCAGCCTCTCCCAACTGATGAGTCAGTACTCCTCCAAGCTGACCAACACTGTGAGATATTGAACCCAGTCAGATAAAGTGAACCTTTATTAGTCTGTTTTTCTTAGCTAAATTGACAACATTTATGAAGTATTGTCATAACCCAATAATTATCAATATTGTTAAAGCATGAATGACAATGTGTCAGATCGACGGCAATACAGCCAAAATCATGTTTCTTTGGTCTGTGGGAGGAAATGTACACAGACACGGCGAGAATGGTAACTCCACACAGCCAGTCACCCAAGGCCAGAACCAAAGCCGAGACCCTGGTGCTGTGAGACAGCAATGCTCACCACTGAGCCACCACGTGTTATTTGATGGAGAAATAATGATATCATTTCATCAAATAACTCGTACGTATGGACTACCGAGTAGAGACCTATTCTGTATTTTTTTCCCAGATCAGAGATTTGATTTAAAAAAAAACACATTTTCCCCACACTCTTACAGATCCGGAAAAGGGAAGATGGCGCTTATTGCTGAGAATATACTCTCGGTCATTACCCTTGATCATTAGTTGGAGAGTGTCCCCTCAGACGAGACTGGGCAGCTTTGTGATGACTGCGAGAGAGTTGGGGGTTTAGAAAACTTCGGACACATGGGAGGATATTTGTGAAAATTCTCGAAGGATTTTGATCTGTAATAAGACCCATTCCATGCAGTTGAAAATTCTTCGTAGGGTCTATCTGACCCCAAATTGTCTCTCAAAATGCTAAGTGGGATTATCTTCAGCATGTCCTAAATGCAGAATGACTACAGACACTCTTACTCGTTGCTTGTGGTTCTGCTGTAGACGATATTGAAACACTGTGTCAGTTGTGACAGAGTACGTATTGGGGAATGAATTGGAGATGGACTTGGTTTCTGTTTTCCTGGGCCTGCCCAAGGTATTTTCCACAGATGAACATGGGAAAAAAATATATCCTTACAATCCGTACTTTCTGTGTTCGAAAAATATTCTGTTGTGTTGGATGTATGAACTCCCCCACCCCCAGAGAGGAAGAACAATGAACATAAAAATGTGTATCAGTTAATGCTCTTGATGAACCAGAGCTGTTCTGTTGTTATGCTGAGCTGTATTATTTATTCATTATTTATTGTTTAGTTTTGTTTTTTTTTTCTTCTGTCTGTGTAGTGTTTTAACTTGTTTTGTATGTACATGCATTTGGATGTAATTTTTTTCAGATATTTGAGTTGTGTTGTTATTGGTTTATTATAATATTAAGAACCTCTTTTTAAATATTTTTTAAATTAAAATGCTAACATTGATAGAATACAGTCCAAAAAAAAAACTCTCATTAGAGAGACCACTTATGGTGGTTTATCGTGAGGATCACCACATCTCGGGTGATGGGGTGAGGCTGAGAGTGTCCCCTTCATGGTAATCTCTGTCAGTGTGAGGTACTGAACCTGTGCTGTTGCCCTGCATCGACATCACAAACCTGCCGTCATGCCAACTGAGTGGGAGACTGTGTAACAGACAGAAACAGTCACAGACATAGAGTAAGAGAAACATTCATAATAAGGAAAGTGGTAAAGTTCAGATAACAGTCAAGATAACGCCTGAGGGTAAAAATGTTCTCTGCTCGAAATTGTATTTATAACGAGACGTGTTTAGAAGTTGTTTTTGGTTTAATATCATTAAGGTGAGTCAAGTGACTCTTATGTATTACACATTGGGACACTACCGTTTTCCTGAAACAGGGAAATATTTGGAACATTATCTGGAACATTCTATAATCGGCATTCTCCAGAATATTCTTTGACTGTGTGGGAGGTATTGTAAATGAGAGAGAAGGTGTTGCATGCAGTAGTGAGAGTGGGGGACCATGAGCCTTGTTCAGGAGTAGTTGCAATCACAGATATATAGTGATTCTGAGGGAGCAGACAGAATACGGTGACCCTTATCCTGACAGAGCAGGGAAGGTTATTGATGCTTGTCCTGTATTGCTGGACATTTCTTCAGACGTCAAATACTGCACTGAACTCGGTAGTGAGCACAAACCATGCTCGGTGGGTCTGGTGATGTGGCACCCTCTGGGATGGGAATGTTCCCCCTCTATACTCGCCCATCCAATACGCCCACCATGCCCCATCAACAAACCATGGTGTAATTGGCCATTATCTACCAGTATGCCAATCTGCCATTTCCCTGCCTTTGCTCTGTATCCATCTATTCCTTTCCTATCTGTGTATTTGTCCAAATGCCTTTTCAATGTTGTTAGTGTGCCCACTTCAACCACTTCCACTGGCAGCTCAGTCTAATTTGCTAGTTCACCTTGGATTCTATGCGATCTAACCTTCTAGAACGGCCTACGATGTGGAAACTTATCAAAGGCCTTACTGAAATCCATATATAATATGTCTACAACCCTGCTCTCATCAACCTTCCTGGTCACTTCCTCAAAAATCTCTATCAAAATTTGTAAGGCATGCTGACTGCTCCAAGTCAAACTCTGTCTTTCCAAATGCATGCACATCTTATCTCTCAGAACATTCTCAAGTGGTTTACCCAAAACAGGTGTGAAGCTTACTGGTCTATATTTCCTAGGCTTTTCTTTGCAGCCCTTCTTGAAGAAGGGCACAACATTTGCTACCGCCCAGTCTTCCGGGATCTTGGTCCCTAAGATTTTTCTCTCGCCTCATACAGTGCTCTTAGATATATCTGGTCAGGACCAAGAGATATGTCTGACTTTGTGCGTTCTCATATGTCCAACAGCACCCCTACTGTGATATGGACAGTACCAAGATATGACAACTAACCTTCTAAAGGTCACAGATGTTCATGTCTTTCTTCATGATAAACACAGAGGGGAAATTGAGGACTTCACCCATCTCTTGAGGTTTTACGCATGCATGCCAGTTTTGGATTTTAAAGCATCCTATTCTCTCTCTAGTTGCTCTTTATCTTTACTATACTGAATTTATATTCACTATAATCTTCTCAGCCATGACTACCTCATACCCCGTTATGGTCCTGCTGATTTTCTTCTTCAGTAAACTCCTCTATCCCCTGTAATACTCCAGGGATTCCCTTGACACGAGCTGCCTGAACATGAGCCATGCCTCCTTTTTTCCGGTCAAAGCCTCAATATCTCTTGACATCCAGGGTTCTCTCTTCCAGTCTCACATAACCTTCACCCTCACAGGAAAATGGAAACCTTGACCTCGAGCTATCTCACATTGAAAGCCCTCCCACTTGCCTAAGATCCTTTTACCTGGAATCAAACAACTCCAATCATCCCCTGCAATCCCCTGTCTAACTCCAATAACATACGCCTTGCCCCAATTTAGAACTTGAATCTGTGGACCAATTTTGTCCCTACCATAACTATTTAAAAATTAATACAACTCTAATCACTTTTACCAAAATGCTCCCCCACTTCATCTATCCTGCCCTATTTCCGCGTTTGTCCCTTCCCGAGTACGATACTCTATATATTGATTGTGGAAACTTCGCTGAACACACTAAACAAATTACGTTCCATCTAAGTTCTTAACCATCTGGAAGCCCCAGTCTATGTTAGGAAAATTGAAATCACCTATTATAACAACCCTATTGTTTCTGCAAGTCTCCCCAGTCCCCCTTCATATTTGTTCCTCAAATTCACATTGTTGATTATAGTGCAACCACTATAACATTACCATTCCCCTCTAACTACTTTGCACCATTCACGAAACCTCATTGGATATTATCTCGGGTTTTTCAACTTTAAATACTGGTGTGATACTCGCCTTAATCAGCACTATTTGTATTTAAACTGTTTCCATTTACATCTCTACATTGCAGTGATTTTCACATCCATGGCACCCCTTGTCAAGGCACAGTGGAGATATGGAGCTGGAAATGGCTGTGAGCTGCACCATTGGCTGTCACTTCCAACATTGGCTGCAAGTTTCCCCACACGGGACAGTTATCTTACACAGTGTTACCGAAAAATGCAACAGCCTGGGTTTATATATGAATGAACCATTGCGGTCTGCACTGCTCCCCACGCTGGACATTTATCCCAGGATTATAGATCAAGTACTGGTGTGGGGTGCACAGAGTTCCATTCTGGATATTGCTGGGTTGCATTCAGAAGTACGCTAGCCATATCTACACAGTGCTCCATCCTGAAAGTATAATGGACGGGCTGGTTATGTGAGTTTGATTGCGAATGTGAGAGAAGTAAACATCTGGCTAAACCTTTATTTTATGTTTTTATTCTTGTTATTGGACCGTTCAAATTCGGACTCATCCGGTTAGACCTGACCCTCTGGATGAGTCATGGTGACTGTTGTTGCAGCGTCTGAGTCTGCAACATGTCCAATAAATGGAGCAGAGGCTGCAGAGAGGGGGGTCTCCGTAAAATGGAATGAGGGAATCACAATCAGATCAGCCGTGGTCTTAGTGAATGTTGGGGCAGGATTGTGTGGACCATGAATGCAACTTATTCATATATTTGTGTTTGTTCCAAGCAAACTCCCCTTCTCTCCCAGTGTCCCATACTGGTGGGGAGTGAGTCCCCTCCTCCTGTTCCTGCGTAACAGGATCCTCAGGCCTCAGTAGCCTCTAGATTTCCCTGTGCCCCAGTTTCGAGCAGTTAAATGACCGCCTCCTGTTCCTGTGTCCCAGTCTCAAGCAGTTGAGTGACTGCCTCCTATTCCTGTGTCCCAGTCTCGAGCAGTTGATTGACACCCTCCTGTTTCTGTGTCCCAGTCTCAAGCAGTTGGATGACTCCCTCCTGATCTTGTGTCCCAGTCTCGAGCAGTTGAGTGACTGCCTCCTAATCGAAGTTTTGTGAAAATAGATGTCCTCCTCCTGCTCCAGAGTAACAGGCTCCAATAGCTCTGTGCTCACCTGCTGCTCCTGTGGAATGGAGGTGAGGGACTGAATGGCCTCTTCACATTCTTTACAGCTTTTCTTGTCTAAAAGCCTTTCTCCTGTTTCTGTAAAACACCAGCAAAATCTGTATCATGTATTTTTGTATTTGACTGAACGTAATTGAGCAACCAAGCTGACTGACAGAATTCAGAAGCTGCATAGCCTCCTCCTGCTCACGTGTTAAACACTCAAGAGTCAATAGACTCTCAGAGATGTACAGCACGGAAAAAGATCCTTCGGGTCTGGTCATCTATATCAACCAAATATCCTAAATAAATCTCGTCCACCTTGCCAGCAGTTGGCCCATCTCCCTCTTCACACTTCTCATGCATGTATCCATCCAAATGCTTTTTAAATGGTGTAGCTGTACCTGCCTCCACCACCTCCTTTGCCTGTTCAATCCATACACACAGCAGTCTCTGTGTGAAAATGTTGTCCCTCATGTCCCTTTTTAAATCTTTCTCCTCTCACCTTAAGCTTTTATATTCTATATTTGGAATCGTCTATCCTGGGAAAATACATTGACTGTTTACTTTTTCTATGCCCCTCATGATTTTATAAACCTCTTTAAGGCCCACCCTCAGCTTCAACACTTGAAAATAGCCCCAGCCTATTCAAGTTTTCCCTGTAACTCTAACTCTCCAACACCTGCAACATTCTTATAAATCCCTTCTGCACCCTTTCAAGTTTGACAACATCTTTCCGACAGCAGAGAGACCAGAATTAAAGGCAATATTACAAAAGTGGCCAAACCAATGTCCTGTACAGATGCAACGCGTCATGGAAATGCTTCGACTCAAAGCACCCATCAATAAAGGGAAGATCACCAAGTGCCTTCTTTACTGCGCTGTCTACCTGTGACGACACTTTCAAGAAACGGAGAACGAGCAACACAAGATGCCTCACAGGGCAACGATCTGGGTTTAATTCCATCCTTGAATGACTGATTGTGTGGAGTTTGTACATTCTCCCCGTGTCTGTGTGAGTTTCCTCCGGGTGCTATGTTTCCCTCCGACAGTATAACGATATACAGGTAAGGGTAGATTGGCCATGCTCAATTGTGTATAGTACCCTTGGATGTGAGGGCGAGGTGCATTAGCCATGGGAAATGCAGGCTGAGAGGGATAGGGTAGGGGTTTGTCCAGTGGGAAACTTTTTAGAGGGACGGTGTGGTCTCGATGAGCCGAAAATCCTGTTTCCAAACTGTAGGGATTCTATAATTTCTATGGAGTTCTCCTTGATTGGCAACTTTCAACAGGATCCTACCTATATGGCTGGCCCTGATTTTTCTTGCCAAAATGCAACACCTCACAGTTATCTAAAATAAACTCCATCTGCCACTCCTCAGCTCACCTAATTAAGTTCCCATTATATTCTGAGAGATCATTCTTCACTGTCGACTACACCACCAAATTTGGTATTATCTACAAACTTACTGACCATACTTCATATACTCAATTACAAATGATTTGTATAAGTAACAAAATGCAGTGGACCCACTATTGATCTTTGCGAGCAGTGCCACTAGTCACAGGTCTCCAAGTTTAATGAACAAATGCCAACTGTCACACCCTGTCTCCGATATTCAAGAAAATTTTGGATCTAAATGGCGAGCTCTCCCTGTATCGGAGGCAGTCTAACCTTCATAACCAGTCTACCATGTAGAACATTTTGGTTGTCTTACTAAATTCCATAAAGACAACATCCACTGCCCTGCTTTCATCAATAATCTTCATCACTACCTCAAAACCTTCCACCAAGTCAGTGAGATGTGATCTCCATTGTATAAAAACCTCTTCTGTCCTTGTGTTTCCAAATACATATACATCATTTCCTTCAAAATCCCCTCCAAAAATTTAGTTACCATTGACGTCAGGCTCACCAATCTTTCGTTACCTGGGTTTTCCTTAATTTCTGAAATAATGACACTATGTTAGCAAACTTCCAGTCTTTTGCCACCTCACCTGTGGAAATCAATGTCACAGATATATCAGCAAAAGGCTGAGCAATTTCTTTCCTAGCTTCCCACAACATTCTGGGATACAACTGATCAGGTCCCAGGGCTTTGTTCACCTTTATATGTTTTAAAATGTCCAACATCTCCTTGTAATATCGATACTTTTCAAGATATCACTATGTATTTCTTCATTCTCTCGCTCTTGTAACCTCTTCTACATTTAAAACTAGGAAAAATATTTGTTTAGTATCCGTTCCATCTCCTATGGTTCCACACATACGTGTCCTTACTGATCTTTAAGGTGCCCTATTCTCTCCCTAGTTAATATTTTGCAATTAAAGAATTTGTAGAATTTCTTCAATGCCTCGTTAACCCTATTTCTAAAGCCATCTCATGTCCACATTTGTCTGCCCCAATGTCCCTATTAACTATGCACTTACTGCCCTTACACTCCTCTCGGGATTCACTTAATCTCAGCTCTGTTTACCTGACATATGCCTACTTCCTTACCTTGACCAGAGCATCAATATATCGAGCCATCCAGCACTCCCTGCACCCACCAGCCGTGCCCATCTCACTAATATGAACACGTTGGCTCTGGACTCTCTGAAACCACGTTTTGATGGCCTTGCATTTTCCAACCACCCCTTTACCTGTGAATAGGGTATCCCAATCAGCCTTTCACAGGGCTCGCCTAACACTTTCAAAATTGGCCTTATTCAAAGTTAGAACTTTAATGTTTACATCAGGTCTTTCCTATTCCACAACTAGTTTAAAACTAATATTTATGTGTAACAGACTTGAATGTTAAATAAACATTTCCGGCTCCTCTGTAACAGACTTGAGAGGCTGAATGACCTCCACCTGTCCCTCTGAAATAGACTCAAGAGGCTTCATGGCCTCCTCCTGTCCCTGTGTAACAGACCCGAGACATTAAATGAGACAGCAACCCGTGGATTACGAGCAGCTGTTAAACTGTATCTGATGGATGTCCATCCCTTCTCAGTTACAGAAACACAACCAACGCAATGTACTCCAAGTGCCCTCTCAGTAACACCTCATACAGCTGCAGCGACACATCTCTTTGTTTTGAATGATTCTGTTAGCAAAATGTGCCAATATTCTAGATTTACACCTTTTCAAGTAGCACCAGGCTAATATGGATTGAATGGCCTTCTCTTATCCCTCTGTAAGAGGCCCATAGGGACAGAATTGCTTCGGTCTGTTCCTGAGCAGCAGTCTCAATGCTCTGTCTCAAGGTTATGAAAGGATTTGACAACAGGGCATTAACTCCAGGAGTAGCCTCACACTGGTCAATAAGTACCGTACTTTTGTTTTCAGGTATCGAGAAATTTGCCCACCCGACATTTTTATGCAGCCGATCTGTTATTTTATAACTGCCTCCTTTCATAAACAGAGTGTAACATATATAGACTCCTGCAGTGTCCTGTTAATACTCTCATATACTAGTTAATAAAAAGATTTAAAAGATTTAAAGATTTATGATCCATCCCTCAGCAACCCTCACCCATTCCATCCAAAATCAGTAAATGAAAAGTGATGTCTTGAACAGGTGAACTGAGCCTATTTGTTCAGTAAGTGCGATTAATGCCAATCTTCATGGATTCTAATTATGCCAGTGGAGGGTTCCCATCTTTCAATGATAAATGGGCTCCATTCATTGTGTTATTCCATAACATGAGCGGGAGCATCACCGACAGCACTGACAAGGATCAGCAGATCCAGAGAGAGGGAGAGGAGAGATCAGAATCTGGGAACATTAGACTGGAATGTGCCAACAATGGATCAGAATTTGAGAACATTAGACAGGAATATTCCAACAATGGATCAGAATCTGAGAACATTAGACAGGAATGTGCCAACAATGGATCAGAATTTGAGAACATTAGACTGGAATGTGCCAACAATGGATCAGTATCTGA
Source organism: Chiloscyllium plagiosum (assembly GCF_037043375.1). NCBI lineage: Eukaryota > Metazoa > Chordata > Chondrichthyes > Orectolobiformes > Hemiscylliidae > Chiloscyllium > Chiloscyllium plagiosum. The sequence goes on from NW_028270159.1 coordinate 102,989,935, forward strand.
GAACATTAGACTGGAATGTTCCAACAATGGACAGGAGTTTATCCGATTATGTTTGGTATCTTTCTGTATTTTATTGGTCGTCATTATCATCGCTGATCTATTACGCTCTTCTCATTATTCAATATTTTATTATCCCTTCCTGGCTATTGTTGGTGTTCCTGGTGAGTGTCACTGTCCAGATTTCGGTTTCTATAACCCAGTTATGACTGTATTATTGTTCTTTCATATCGTCTACACATCTTGCCACTATTATTATCCTGTTGAATCTCTCAATCCAGATATTTACTCTACAGACTACTACTAACTACATCAATGAACGTGTTCAATTACTGTCTTCCTCTGCTCTGGCAGTGTTACTCAGGGGTCTCTATGTTGATCTATTCAGTTTCAGGGGAGAACCACATTGCCTTTGTTGTTAAGAGCATGGAGGTCACTGTCTACTGTTCTGGGTACAAACTCCACTTCCTTCCACTGTTTCCATCCCATCCCTGGCCAATATCTGCAGCTGAAGCAGACAAGTCACAACTGTGGGAGATCTCTTTGACTATGAGCTGATTCCTGACACCATTCCCTGACCATTTCTAACTTGACATACTCACCACGCCAGAATATATCTCACTGGGTTAGTCCATCTGCTGTTTGAACCTTGAGCTATGAAGTACAGTCTTAAAGAAGCCAATAATCTGCTGCTGACGCTCTGGCTTCAAACCTGCCGAAGCAAATCTGATTCGACCTCACACCAAACCCCCATCCATCTGTCATTCATGTGCACGCCGATATATATTGCTGATATGTCTGGCAATGACTTCTCAAACACTTCATTCTCAAACATTCTCAACCGAATAACCGAATTATTCTCAACATTCTCAAACACTTTATCTCATCTGTCCATGAAACTTCTCTCGTTCTCTCTGTTGATTAACAAAAAGCCTGTCAGTTGTTCGTATTTAAAATAGTTTCCTCCATGTGCGTTCCTTCTCAAACAATGAGTTTCGCATTCAAACACACACACACATGCAGAGAGAGCAAATCTTCCCATTGTAGACAGTAATCTGATGCGAGTATAGTTTGCATATGATAGTAAAGTTTACAATACTCTCCATGCTGGGCAGATAGTGCAGTTTACTGAGCAACACACTAGCATGGTCTGCACAGCTCTCCATGCTGGGCTGTCATCTTGTCCCAGTTTGTGTTGTTTGTGGTGTTCTGTGAAGCAGATTCAGAATTTGATGTAACAAACCATTTCAGCTGATCTGACAATGCCTTTATTCAATGTTCTAATTCTTGTAATTTTACTCTCGAAGATCTCACTTGTCCAGTTAGTCCCACTGCTCTGTCTTTTTCCACATATTTCCACAATATTTTCTCAGTTAATTGACTGTCTGTTAATGTCTTTAATGTGAATCTCTCTGTCCCTCTGAATCTTTCCCTGGCCTTGGGTTTTGGCTCCCTAGTGTATCGAGTGCTGGCATTGTGTAGCTCAGAAATACTGAAATGGTGTGTGTGAAGCTGTTGTTCACTTCCTGGTATGTCCCATGTGATGGTCCATGGACAGGCGTGTTTCAGAAGTTATGAGATACATCCTTGTAACTTGGTCTGTACCTGTGGTTGTCCCTCTCAGGTGACCTTGCGATCAGTAACACGAGGAAGCCCACTGAGTAAAGGACCAGGCATCTAAATTGCCTGACAATGCTGTTACTTTTTAAATAAAACGTTACTTTCTCATTTTTTTTAGTAAGAGGTCTTAAAGGCCAAACTGCCTACTGAAAACGGCTCAAGCAAATAACTTACAGTTCTTTGAGGTTTTTTACTAAATAGTAGTAACAATGGCCAGCTCGCACACACCAGGCTTTCTAGTTTGTTTTTTTCTTGCAGCTGTAACAATCACCGGGTACTTGGGGTCCCAGAGAGGTTGGAAGTTTTAGTAAATTATCCCTAGCTGTTACTCTCTCTAAAGCCTCAGTTGATGGTGTTTCCTCCTGGATTGGAGAACTGTATGCAAGAATGCATGTCTGAATGTTCCTTTTTGCCAAGGGGTGTGTTTAGGTGATGTTAATAGATTGAACAGTTCATTTGTAGAACGTACTGTATCCATTATTCGGTTAAGTTTTCCAATAGTTAAGTTATTCTAAATTTCTCTTCAAATTGTATGGATTTTCATGAGAGGATAGTGAGGTTGAGCAACCCTATGGTAGCCAAAGGCCTGATCAGGATCTGTTTAAATACATCCAGGCATTATCTAAATTTGATGAGAATGATGGGGGAGCCTTTTTAATTTCATTTCAGAAAGTGGCTAAACAAGTGCAGTGGCCAGAGAACATGTGGATTTAGTTTATCCAAACAAAGCTGATAGGTATTTGCATCCCTATCGGAGGAGGTGAAGAAAGCCATCTGAAGTGCATATGAGCTTGTGCCAAAAGCCGACAGTGTTTCAGGAATCTAAAATAGCGTCCATGGTTAAACACACGTTGTGTTTGAAAGAATCAAACAAAGTAATTTTGAAAGATGGGGAAGGGTATTAAAAACAGAGCAAACCTATGACACTCTGAGAGAGACTCTAATTTTGGAGAAGTTCAACATTCACTTCCCATAGTCGGGAGAACTCGTGTGTAAGAGCAGAGAGTAACAATGGCAAGCTTAGCAATGGCTGATTATGATGATTGGGTTCAGAAATCAAAGATTGGTTTATGTGACGGATTGAGAAGAATGTGCAAGATCTTCTTAAAACATATCCCTGTGAGAGTAAGTTTTACTGGCATAGGCCAGGAGTAGCAGGTAAAGGGGTTACAGCATTAAGAGGTACAGAAGCATGCAATTCTTTTATGCTGAGACATGAGGAGCTATGTCATTCAGAAGGACTATTGGAGCGATGAGAAGTGCTCCATTATGTAACGTGTGGGTAGAGTGTCCAGTGGAAACATCAACAGATTTATTCCACAATGGGGAAGGAGGCCTTGAGCTTGGTGTTGGCTTTATAACATTTCAGCATTTACATTGCCAATGACATACATGAGACAAATCTTTATCACTGATCGTGACCCCTTAAAGTTTGTGGAGAATTTTAGGGAGAAAAATACCAGTCTGTTTTTATTGAGCTTATTATTGCTGCCATTCAATTTGAAATTATAAAGTTGACATGGCGAGAATAAGTGAGTTTTGACACGTTGTGGAGACTTGGACAAAGAAAGACAAAAGGCATTCTGTGGCAGAAGTAAATTGACTGAAATCGAAACTAGCTGTGAACATTTGTATGCTCAGAGTCAATGTAATATATATTCATTCCACTCTACTAATACAGGAAAATTGGGAGGTCTAAAATGAATCCATCTTTGTATATTGATGGATCATTTTATTAAAGATGGAGTTATGAGTATACTATCACTGTAAAAAGGTTATTTTCTCTTCGGGTGTTTTTTTGATGAGAGCTTTTAAAGGCAGAGGTGCAGAACTGCTGGCTGAAAACAGTTTAAGTAAATAACTGAGAAAGCCATTAGGTTTTATTAAACCGGTGGTAACGATGGAAGGGCAGTGGCCAGCTCTCCCAGACCAGGTTTACTCGTTTTGTTTTTAGCTGCAGCATTCAGAAGCTGTTCGGGTCCCAGAATGGTTGGAAGTGTCAATACATGATCTCCAGCTGCCTTTCTCTCTGAGATCTCTGTTGATGTTGATTTCTCCTGGATTGGAAAACTGCTGTCAGGATCTGTATTTGAATATATCTTTGTGCCAAGTGGTGTAAACCAAGAAGGTACGGTATCTATTGTTTGTGTAAGTGTTCCAACATATAAGCCATCCCAAAATTTTCTTTTCTTTGATTGTATTTTAACTAAAGCATTTGAATAGATTATATTTTGCTTAATGTCGAGTGGTTTGACCAGTCACAACATATCTGTAAGGCACACTTCTCATCTTTCTTCAAAATACGGAAAGGTTTGGGTCGAAGTGGCCTACTTAAAATATTTTGCGGGAATCTGGTCTGGTCCACAACACTTAGAGTCGAGGGGTTTCTGACTGACTCCTGTTATTGAAAAGTTAGTGCAGCAGCTGGGGATAGTTTTCTGGAGGTTGTGCTGTGAGCTGCCTCAGACATTCAAGAAGACCTGAGGATTTGGTGACCCAACCTTGGATGGAGCCTGGGGATTGCAGTTACAACATCTGGGTCTGCAACATGAACAACAAATGGAGCAGAGGTTGCAGAGAGGGGAAGCTTTGAAACCACGCAGTGAGTGTGTGTGGGGAAAGGGATCTGCTGTGTCTGCATCAGGTTTTCCAGGAACAGCTTAACCCAGGAGCAGAGTGTGAGGGGACACTGATTGAACAAGGAGCTGGTCACAGAGCGGTGTCACCTCCTTTAACACGTCCTGCAGCTTCACACCAGGGGGAAGGACGGTGCTGCCAGTGGCTGTTCGGGTCACAGTTTCATTCAGCTTCTATGTTCTGGAACTTTTCAAACAGGACTGGGTGACATATCCATCATCTCCCAGTATGTTGCCATCAATGTAACCATTCAGTGACGGAGGATATATATGGTGGATGAGGTAAATACATTGTTTCACCCTTAGCAGGGAGCTGCCGGGTGTATCCAGTGTAGTGGGATTCCAGATGGTGTACATGGCATCTGCGGAGTAGCCGTGTCAATGGGGAGAGGTAGGGGAACTGAAGGAGCTCTCTCTGTATTAATCTTGCAGCGTGCCCATCACAGTACATCATGTTGGTGAATACCCCTGTCCAGACAGCAACCACAGCCTCTTCATTCGCAAGCGGGCAGCCATTCCCATCATCTTCAGATCTCCATGTAGAAAGGAATGAATGTATCTTGGATAAAGGGCACCCCCTTGATACACGTTTCAAAACACCATCCCCTATCACCAACCAAACTCTTCAAATGTTTCCATGTGTACGGAGAGCAATGGGGTCACTTGGAGTGTCAAGGAGCAAACGATCAGGGAGGCAAAACCTCCCATGTCTGAACGGGTCTGAGTGAACCCCCCAGTACACAGTATCATTAATCCCTGTAATCCCTCTCCATTTCAGTAACATACTGCCTTCCATTATTCCTGTAAATGAAATGACAGATTATATCATGTTGGATTGTAGATGCCAAATTATTATCCATTGTCTTTACCTCTCTGTATCTATCTGTAGACCCTCCACCCTCTCTTGATAATTTAATCTCTTGCTTATCACAGCAACATGACCAAACTCAGTATCTGTATATCTGCTCCATCCTCCTGATCATTGATATAGATTGTAAATAGTTGAGGACCCAGCACTGGTCACTGTGTGACCCTACTGGTGACGTTCTGTCAAACTGATTTAGACTGATTTATCCGGAGTGCCTGCTTCCTGTTTGATACATCATCCTCCCCCATTACTGTGTAACACCGTCGTAAAGCTGAATATGAACAAGGAGCATCAGTCAGGAATCCAACCCTTTGAACCTGCTCCGCCATGGAATACAATCATGGCTGATGTCATCGCGGCCTCTGTTCCACTTCCCTGCCATCTCTCGATCCTCAAACTCTAGTCTCTTATTGTAGATTGCGCCACATTAAAAAATATCCACTCCATATCTACACTTTCAGTTACATTTAGCATTTTACAGACCTCAATGAGATCTCCTTTCATTCTTATAAACTCGAGAGTATAGGTCTAAACTGCTCAATTACTCTTCATAAGACAAACATTTCAAATATGGAATCAGTCTAATGAAGCTCTTCTGAATTGCCTCCAATGGAAATACCTCATTCTGCAGGACACCCAAACTGTACTCCAGTTGCAGCCTCACTACCACCTTGCATAGCTACAGCAACACTCCCTACCTTTCTACTCTATCCTTTTACAATTAAACGCTGAGGTTATGCTTGCATTCCTCATTACTTCAAGTACCCGCAAGCAAGTTTCCTGTGATATGCAAGCAGACACCCAGATCCCTCTGCACTGAAGCACTTTGAAGTTTCTCTCCATTGAGATAATGATTTGCCTTTTTATTATGCTGGCCAACTTGAATAGCCCCAAATTTATCCACTTTAATTTTCATTGCCAAATGTTTGTCCATTCACCCAATGTATACATATAGTTTTTAAATCTCTTGCATCATCATTCCGAAGTAATTTCCCACCAATGTTTGTGTCATCTGAAAATGTAGCTATAGCATTTTCTATCCCGTCAACCGAGTAATAATGTCGATCACAAATGGTTGAAGCATGAGAACTGAAATCTATGGCACCCAACAAATTGCATTTTCCAATAGAAAATGACACAGTTAATTCATCTGACTGCATTTTGTTGGTTAACCAACCCTCCATCCAAGCCAATAAATTGCTCCTAAACCGATGCTGTCTGATCTTACCACGCACTCTTTGCAGAAGCGACGTATCTGAATCCTTTGTGAAGACCAGATATATTCCATTTCCAGGATTACCACTATCCACCTTGTTTGTCACATCTTTAAATAACTCAAGAAAACACTTCAATCATGATTTATCCTTTGTAAAAACCATGTTGACTCCGATGAATTGTGGTTTACGTTTGCAAATGTCCACAACAATGGATTCTAATAATTTGCCTTAAATTACAATACTTTATTGTTACATTTTACTCCTTAATGTATTCAGTTATTATAAGTTCTTCCCTTTCTAAAACCTTTACGTTTTCTTTGTATTCCTGTTTGATGGACAAAAGGTTTTAAGAGATCTGCTCCAATTGCTGCATAAGCGGTATGTGTGGCTAACTGGACTCATCATCCTGCTGGTGTACAAAATCGATGGGATGGCGTTCCCATGTTGTCATCTACAAGGCCAGAATGACCTCCTTCTGTTGATGTGTTAGAGGATTGGGACATTATGGAATCTTCCTGTTGCTGTGTAACATTTTGAGGGGCTGATGGTTCTTTTCATATTTCTCCATCTCAGGTGGAAATACTGAACGGTCTCCTCATGTATCCCGGAGATGGGACCAAGGGAGGGATTGATCTTCTCTTGTTCCCAAACAACAGACACGTGTCTGAATTACCTCCTCCTTTCTCTTGAAATAAGTCTCAGATAGTTTTTATCTTTATCCAATTCTCTTGCAACAGAATCGGTGTATCTGAATGGCCTCCTGTTATCCCAGTGTTACAATTCTCCAGTCACTATGTGACCGCTTTCAGTTCCTCTGTTACAAACTTGAGGTGGATGAATGGACTGATCCTGTTGCTCTGTGACAGGATACTGGTGTCGCATGGCCTACTCTGGGGCCAGTGTTATAGATTCAAGGGGCTGATTGGCCTCCTCCTGTAAATATACATCAGGCTCCAGGGGCTGAACAACCTCGTCCTATTCTGGTGTAACAGGGTCAAAGGTCTGAATATCCTTCTGTTGTTCGTGTGTAACAGGCTGAAGAATGGAATTGATTCCGCCATTATCTGTGTAATTCGCTTCAGTTGTTGACTCCTTCCTGTCATCTATGTTGAAATATGATCATCTTTCATTTTTGTAAACTCCAATGGCTATTGGATCAACCTGGTCATCCTTTTGTTATAAGTTAGCACCTTCATTGCAGGAATCAGTTGAGGGGACCATCTCTGAGCTGCTTCCAATATAACAATATCCTTTCTACATTGAAGAGACTAAATCTGTACACACTACTCCAGATGTGATCTCACTAAGATCCTGTACAGCAGCAGCAACACTTTACCAGCCTGCTGCAAGGTTCCCACCCAGGTTAGAGCTGTCTCAGCTCTCTGGGGATAATACAGAGCATTGTTGAACGATCATTGTCCTTCTCTACTCCACTAGCATAACGGGAAATCTGGAGAAAATGTCACAATGATGGTGAAGAAGATCATAAATGATGTGGCAAGATGATCTCTACCATTAATCTTCCCAAAGCCCACGTCGCTCAGAATCTACAGAATCTTGTAACGTGGAGTGTAAAAACAGCAAGGAGCAGGAAACATTGATGGGGGTTATATATCAAAGTGAAAGCTGCAATACAAATGTTCGGCAGGTTATAAAACAGGAAAATGAGATATACACATTTGTGGCTACTGCAGTAATAATGTACTGTTTACATTATATCTAAACTGTTTTAACCCAACTGAATGCTAATGCTGGGAAAAATAGATTTCATGAGCATGTGTTAGATGGCTGGCATTAACATTTTGTCGAGCACTGAGCTAGAGATCAGGTTATTTAGGATTTGGTGTTGGATGATCAGAAAAGCTAATTGAAAATTTTGCTGTAAAAGACCTTTTGGGAACAGTGACCACAATGCATTAGTTTTCCTTTATGCTGTTTTGAGTATACGGTATATTTGAAGTAACTGTTATAAATCTGAATCATGCAAGCCCTGAAGGTGTGAGGAGAAAGTGGGCACCGCAGCTGCTGGAGGTCAGTGGCGCTGGAAAAGCACAGTCAGGCAGCGTACGAGGAGCAGGAGCATTGTCGTTTCGGGCACAACCCTTCACCAGGAATGAGGCTTCTGGGTCAAGGGAGCTGAGAGTTAAATGAGAAGGGGGTGTGGCAGGAGACAGGTAGTTAGGAATGCGATAGGTAGATGAAGGTGGTGTTGAAAGTGATAGGTGATGAAGGGAGACAGAACGCCTCATCTACTGCATCCTTTAAACTCAGTGTGGTCTTCTCCACATTAGCGAGACACACGTGGATCATTTCAGAGAACATCGCTGGAACAGCCACATTGACCAACTCCACCACCTTGTGGCTAAACACTTGAACTCTCCTTTCCACTCTGCCAAGGACATGAGAGTCCTGGGCCTCCTCCATCGCCAAACCCTAACCACCCGAAGCATGGATGGAGAAAGGTTGTTCTTCTGCCTTGGGACCCTCCACAGGGGATTAATGTAGATTTCACCAGTTTCCCCATTTCCCCTAACTCCACTTTATCTCAGTCCAATCTTCCAACTCAGCACACTCCCCCCTTTTGAACGTTCCTATGTGTTCATCTTCCTTCCCATCAATCTGGTCCACCCTCCTCTCCGACATAACCCTTTCAGCCTCACCTTTAACTACCTATTAGGTCAATGGAAGCAGCTTAGAAAAATGCCAAGTGTTGTAGTAAGCCAGTGGATTCGGAGAAATGTAGGACCCAGCAACGGATGACCAAGAAACTGAGAAGGAAATCAAAAAGCGAAACAGCATGCAAACAAAAGAAAAACATGCAAACAGCTAAAGAAAAACATAAAGACTGCTAAAAAAAAACATAAAGACTGCTAAAAAAAAACATAAAGACTGCTAAAAAAAGTACATCAGTGTATGAAACTAATGTAAAAACAAGGTCAAATATGGAACACTATGCGTGCGGGCAGGGTAATTTATTGTAGAGAACAGAGAAATCACAGGGGAACGAAACAGTTATTTGTGTCTATCTTCAAGGCAGAATATCCAGAAATTCTCCCAGAAATACCAAGTGACCATGGGACTTGTGTAAGTAAAGTTTAAGATCATTCTTATCAGTGTTGAGGTCATCTTTGAAAAGAAAACTAGATTGAGTATTTATAAATCTGACAGATCAGATGTACTTTATACAAGAATTTCAGAGGAAGCAGCAATAGACGTATTGATTGCATTGCGAATTTTCATGTTATTTTCCAATATATTCCTGAACGATATTTAGCCAATCTGGATATGGCAAAAGTTTAAATATTATCCAACAGTTTAAGAACGGATGAAGATGGAGAGTGGTGAACTACAGATCAGTTAACTTGTAATCCGCGGTCGTGTGTCTCCTGGGCTGAATTACAAAGAACGTGTTACTGGGTATACAGAAGGTAATGGGAAAACTGGGGAGGATGATCATGCATCGATGAAACTAAAACCATACGTGGCAAACATTTTTTGGAACGGTTTGAAGATGATTCTTGTGGACGTAGGCAACAAGGAGCTAATGGATAACGTATGGTTGGATGTTCAGGAGGATATTTTTTAAGAACTCTCCCACTAACTTCATGAGAAAAGTTAAAGTGAAAGGAATTGGGAAGAACGCATGCAAATAGGAAACGAAAAATTAGGTTAACATTCATGTGTATGTAATTGCAATATAGAAGATGTCATGCACCAGCTGCATAGAGAGTTGCTGAGACTGAAATTAGAGTATTGCGTACCATTTGGAGTCCCAATCTAAGATAGAATATACTGACTACAGAGGAACTGCAAAAGGTATTTTCCAGACTAATCCATAAAATGGCAAGATTGTCTGATGGGGAAACTCAGTCTGTGATCTCGTGTTTCAAAAGATGAGACTTTTGAAGTTGAGATTGTAGTGAAACTTAGAAGCTTAGGAACAGAGAGGGGACTGAATAACAGAGAGACATGGAGAAGTGCAAGCAGGCGATATTAGGGAGAATCCCACGGTATTCTACACGGACAAGTAGAACAGAATAATCAGCAAACAGTTAGTGTCCATTAGAAACCAAAGGGGCAATCAGTGTGTCAACCCGGAGAACATTGATAGATTATTACATGTAAACATCACAGCTGTTTTACTTGGGAGAAGGAGGATGCAGGTACAGAATTCAAGAAGATGGACTGGAAAGCTCTTGAAGACATTGATGTAAAATACGAGCAGGGGTTTGAGGCTTTGTCTGGTATAAAATTGGACAAATCCGCAGATCTGGACACTGTTGGAGTCAAGGGAAGAAATTTTAATTGGAATCTGACCACAGGGGAGGTGCCAGAGGACTGGAGAGCAGCTAATATGATTCCACTTCACAGTAAGCGTGGTAGATATTTGCCAAGGTAACTACGGATGAGCAAGTATTAGATCACTGTTCGGGAAACTACTGGAGAAAATAGAGAAGGAGAAAATCGAAGTCCAATCAGAATCGCAAGGTTTGATCAGGGATAATCATCAGGATTTTATCAGAGTGAAGTCACACCTAATGAATTTGATTGAATTAGTCTGAGAAGGTCGCTTATTTAGTTTTTCAGCAAGGCCATTGACAAAATTCCACATGGAAAATTGGAAAAAATAATGTAAAATCTCACAATATCAAGGATAACTTGACAAGTTACAACGAAAATTGTCTTAGTGTCAGGAGGCAGAGGGTGGTGGGAGAAGTCTGTTTGTGTGAGTGGAGACCAGTGTCCCCTGGTGTACCACAGGGATCAGTGCTGTGTCCCTTATTATTTGTAGCATTCATAAATGGTACAGATGTGAATCTGGAGGGGGAGAGGGGTGGGTGGAGGGGTGGGAGTTGTGATAAGTAAGTTTGTGTTTGACACAAAGATTGGCCGGGTGGTTGGCAGTGAGGAGGAAGTTCTGATTTTACAGGAAAATACAAGTGGAATGATCAGATGGGCAGATCAATGGCAGATGGAATGTGATCCTGATAAATATGAAGTGATGTACTTTGGAAGGAGGAACCAGACATGGGGTGTACACAATGATTGGCAGCACACTAGGAAGCTCACAGGGTGTTTCTCCACAAATACCTGAATGTGGCTGAACAGGGTAATGGAGTAGTTAAGAATTGAACCTTGGGTGTAGCGTTTATTAATCAGGGAGTAGATTATAAATGCTATAAAGGGCTTGGTTTAGTCCATGATGGAGTACTGTATGTCGTTCTGGGAGCCACATTACAGGAAGGATGTGATTGTACTGGAGTGGTTGCAGAGGAGATTCACCAGGATGATCGCTGGGATGGAGTATATCAGCTATGGAGAAAGGCCGGATAAGCTCTGGTTGTTTACTTTGGAGCAGAGGAGGCTGCGGGGGATGTGATTCAGAAGGATAAGTTAACAAGGGGCATGGACAGGGTGGATAGACAGCAGCTGTTCCTTTTAGACAGAGGGTCAAGAACCAGGGAGCACACGTTTAAAGTGGGCAGCACGGTGGCACAGTGTTCAATTCCCGCCTCAGGCGACTGACTGTGTGGAGTTTGCACATTCTCTCCGTGTCTGCGTGGGTTTCCTCCAGATGCTCCGATTTCCTCCCACAGTCCAAAGATGTGCAGGTCAGGTGAATTGGCCATGCTAAATTGCCCGTAGTGTTAGGTAAGGGGTAAATGTAGAGGTATGGGTGGGTTGCGCTTCGGCAGGGCGGTGTGGACTTATTGTGCCGAAGGGCCTGTTTCCACACTTTAAATAATCTAATCTAAAAGTGAAGGGTTCGAGGTTCAGAGAGGATTTAAAGATTACTTCTTTTCACCCAGAGGGTGTTGAGGTCTGGAACGTACTTCCTGAGAGGGGAGTTATCACGGCTAACCTCTCAACCGTTAAAACTACCTGGAACTTTCATAACATTCCAGGCTATGGGCCTGGTGTTGGAAAGTGGGACTAATATAGATCGTGCTGTATTTCTGTTGGTACAGTAACTATGCTCCTGTGAGTGTATGATGTGGAGCTGAGCAGCTTAAGACATGAATTGGTGGGTTTCTGAAGATAATGTTCACAATGATTATAGGAGTGAACTGTTATAGCTTGTCAAATTATATCAATGTGAGAAGTATAAAAAAACAGTGCAGATTTTTTTTCCAGTTTGAAACCAGAGAATGGAGAATGGGAAACAGGGAAATGGCAAAACTATGAAGCCACAACTTCAGTTCTGTCTTCACAGAACTTTCTGACAATACCAGGACAACCAAGTATGGTGTGGGAAAACGAAATAGTACATGAAACACAGAATATAGTCAGTAAATTGTTTGGGAGAAATTATTGGGACTGAAAGTAATGGTCATAGACAACACTAACATAGATTTATGAAATGGGAATTATGTTTGAGAAACTGACGGGGAGATAAATGAAAGAGAAACAATGGGTGTAAAACACGTGGATTTTCAGAAAAAATGTTGATAAATCTCCCAGCCTAGTTTGCAAAATCAAATCTTAGTAGATTGGGGCGAATATATGGCCATGTTTCTAGAATGGGACAGCTGGCAGGAAACAGTGAATAGAAAAAAAAACAGACACGTGAAGCAACAGCCTGACCTGGTATTTAAGGTCTGATTCTGTGAGTATGACTATGTCCCAGACACCCCATCACCTTCCCCGGATATCTACTGTTTCACCAGCAGGACAGACAAAGCAGACGTGGTGGCACAGTGGGATACAGTTGGAAGGGAATTGCTCTGGGAGTCCACAACAGTGAACTCGATTCCAGGAAGACTCATGGCATTAGTTTACACATGAGAAAGGAAACCTCCTGCTAATTACTATGTACCAGCCTCTCCCAACTGATGAGTCAGTACTCCTCCAAGCTGACCAACACTGGCGGAAGCACTGAGGGTGGCAAAGGCACAAAATGTACTCTGGGTTGGGGATGTCAATGTCCACAAAAAGAGTGGTTCAGCAGCAGAATTACTGCTTGAGCTGGCCGAGTCCTAAAGGATATACCGGATAGACTGGGTCTACGGCAGGTGGTGAAGGAACCCACAAGAGGGAAAAGCCATATTTGACCACAGCCTTACTAATCTGCCAGTTGCAGAAGTATCTGTCCATGACATTATCGTTAAGAGTGACCACTGCATAGTTATTGTGGAGATAAAGTCACACCTGCACATTGAGAATAAGCTCCACCAGCATAGGTGGCACTATCACCGTGCTAACTGGGACAGACTTCGAACAGATCTATCTGGGTTTCCATAACGTGTTGCAAGTCATCAATAGCAGCAGAATTGTACTCCAGCACAACCTCATGGCCTGGCATATCACCCTCACAACAATTACCATCAAACCATTGGATCAACCTTGGTTCAATGGAGTGTGCAGGAGGGCAGGAGCAGCACCAGGCATTCCTGACAATGAGGCATCAGCCTGATGAAGTCACCAAACAGGACAACTTGTGCGCCAGACAGCATAAGCACTAAGTGATAGACAAAGCTAATTGATCCCACAAGCAATGGATCAGATCTAAGCTCTGCAGTCCTTCTAGTTCTAGATGAGAATAGTTATGGACAATTAAACAAGTCATTGGAGGAGGAGATTCCATGAGTATCCCAATCCTTACTGACGGAAGAGCCCAGCACTTCAGTGTATAAGATTAGGCTGGTGCATTCACAACAATCTTCAGTCAGAAGTGCTGGGTGGATGATGCACCTCAGCCTCCTCCAGTGGTCCTCAGCAATCCAGTTACCAGCCATCAGCCAATTTGATTCACACCACGCGATATCCAGATTCAGTTGGAGATACTGGATACACCAGAGGATACATACTCTGACAACATTCTGTCAATAGTACCGAAAAGTTGTTCTCCAGACCTTGTCACTGCCCTCACCAAGTTGTTCCAATACCGTTACAATTACATTTCCCCGATTACGTGGGAAATTACCCCAAGTATCTCCTGTGTATAAAAAGTAGAACAAATCCAATCCGGCCAATTACCACTCCATCAGTCTACTCTCGATCATCAGTAAAGTGGGGGAATGTCTCAGTGCCTTCAAGCTGCACCTGCTCAGCAATAACCTGGTCAATGACGCCCAGTTTGGGCTGCCCCAGGGCCACTCAGCTCCTGACCTCATTACCTTGGTTAAACATGGACAAAAGAGCTGAATTCCAGAGGTGGGGTGAGAGTGACAGTCCTTTAAAACAAGGCTGTCTTCTCCCAAGTGTGGTATCAAGGGGCGTAAACAAAACTGGAATCAATGGGTATCAGGGGCAAACTCCCCGCTGGTTAGAATCATACCTGACACGTAGGTCATGGTTGATAAAGGCCAGTCAACTCAGCTCCAGGGCAAGTCTGTTGGAGTCCCTCGGGCAGTGGCCTAGGCCCAAACATCTTCAGGGCTGCTTCATCAATGACATTGCCTCTATTCTAAGGTCATACGTGGGGATGTTTGCCAATGATTGCACAATATTCAGCAACATTTGTGGCTCCTAAGATACTGAAGCAGTCCATGTCCAAATGCAACAAGATCTGGACAGTATCCAGGCTGAAAAGTGGCAAGTAATATTCACGTAACACAATTGCCACATCGTGACCATCACCACTAAAATACAATCTAACCACTGTCCCTTGGCATTCAATGGTGTTACTATCACTGAATCCACAGTGGGCTGCAGCAGTTCAACAAGGCAGCTCACCACCACCTTCTCAAGGGGCAACCAGGGACAGGCAATAAATGCTGGCCCAGCCAGTCACACCCAGATTCACGAAATAAATAAATTGAAAAAACTGATTTTTTTTAACAGAGGAAGGTTGCTGAGGTATCATAGGGATCGGTGCTCGGGTACCAGCTGTTCACAATATCCATTAAAAATGTGGTTGTGGGAATCAAATACAATATATCATAACCTGCTGAGAAAACTAAAGGATATTGCATTGCGAGTGGGTGAGGAGGTTGTAAAAAAGTTTTAAGGTGACTAAGGCAAGTGGAGTGAATGGGCAAATATGTGGCAGATGGAGAGCAATATGGGTAGAGGTGATGGTGTGTCCTTTGGTGGGAACAAGAGATTGGCAGCTTTTCATTTCAAAAGGGATTGTTTGAAACATGTTGATCTAAAAAGTGACATATGCTCCTTTTTGTTGTTTCTTTCTGCGCAGACCTCCGAGGTCCCTGCAGCACAGTGAGGTCTGAAGCCAGAAGTCAACACTGGGAATGGCATTCACACGCTGCCCAGTGTACAAAGACCAACCACGTGGGGAGCTGCAACATTGCAAAGGATCTCGATCTCCCTGTACACCAGTCACTGAAAGCAATATTGCAGGAGCAGAAAGCAGTTAGGAAGGTAAATGATGTGCTGACCTTCATTTCAGGGGGATTTGAATCCAGGAGTAAGGGTGTCTAACTGCAGCTGTACAGAGTGTTGTTGAGACCCCGTCTCAAACACTGTGCAGTATTGTGTGCAGGTTTGGTCTCAGTACCTAATAAAGGACAAACCTGACATTGAGGGAGTGCAGTGAAGGATGACCAGACGGATCTTTGTGATGACAGGCTTGTTGTGGGAGCAGAGTTTGGGGCGACTGGGCCTGTATTCCATGGGGTTTAGGAAAATGGGTGGAGATCTCAGTGAGATATATAAAGCTCTGAAAGGGTGAGACGGATTGGAAGCAGGGATCATAATTCCCCAGGCTCTGGTGTCTAAAACAAGGGGCCACAGTATCAGATGCAGACAGACTATTCTGCAATGAGATGACAATAAATGTCTGCCCTCAGTGTCTTGTGAACCTGGGGAATGCACTCGAACCTGGAAGCCAAGACACTGAATATAAATACGGACGTAGAGACAGTAAAGGAATGGTGGGAGAGAAGGAGAACGATATGGAAATAAAGGGTCAGGTATCATTATATTGAATTGGGTAGAAAACTCGACAGACCAAATGGACTACTGCACTTCCTACTTTATCGCTTCCCACGGTTAAACACATTAAGGGATGTGTACAGTGTGTGGGAAAAGTGCATTGAGGAGATGTTTGAACATGAACTGGAATGGGGAAGGCTCAATGTGTTGTATGGCCTACTCCATTCCCGATGTTTCTATGTAGTCTGTAAATGTTGTCACAAGCTCTCAGATGTTAGGAAGGAGGTCTCTGCAGGGTCAACAGGACTGTGTTTCGCATTGCCTTTTCCGATACTGAGGCTGGGCTCGGGTGTTCTGTCTGGTTTTATCCTTTAGACCTCGGAACAGTTTGATGCAATAGAATGTCCTGGTTGGCGGAATCAGAGACCATTGAAAAGTTTACCACATGTCTGTGTGTCTGTAGTCACGTTTAGGCCAGACCAGGAAAGCACGGGAGATTCACTTTCTGAAAGTACATTTATGAAGCAAATTGGTGTGTACAATCGACATTGACTTGAAGGTCATTATTTACGGACACCAGATTTTGCATCTTAATATTTTGTCAATTGTGTTTAACTTACACCAGCTGCCAGAGCATTAGCCTGGTCTGGATTAGTAATCCAGTGACCTTTCCACAGCAGCACCATGTCTACACGGGGACCTATCTGAAATCATACTGAGCAGGTTATTTCTGTGCTGTTTGATAACTCTGTCAAAAAGAACTCCCACCAATTTGACTGTCGTGGTGAGTCTGAGGGGGAGGTAACTGCTCAGATTGTAATTATAATCCTCTTAGGAACTGGATATTTTTCAATAATTTTCCACATTACCAGGGCGATGTCAGAGTTGGAGCTGGAATGAAACAGCTTCCCCAGGGACACAGCTTGTTGTGCAGCACAAGTCTTCAGTCCTATTGCAGGAATGGGGTCAGGGACCATTGTCTTTTTCGTACGTACTGTGTTCAGCTGTTTCTTCATGTCACGTACAGCAAATTGACTTGGTTGAAGACTGGCATCTGTGATTTTGTGGGTATCTGTGGTGTAAAATTATGTCCCAATACATGTGTGAATCATTATGCAACACATGTATTGGGCCAAGCAGTGGAATGTGGTGAAAGGGTTAAAATTGTGTCCCAATACATGTGTGAATCTAACCGAAAATGGAAGGTGTCGCTTAGTCCCGTGTGAATCTTGTTATACACCTTCCCGTGTGAATCTTCTTATCTGTATGTAACCAGAATGGAATGTGTTTTTTAGCCTTGCTCTGCTGTTCACATGAATGTTTATATCTGGAAAAGGGTATATCAGCTGGAGAAGTCTCCAGTTCGGTAGAGTCTGCTCCGGGGTTACGTTTAACCGCCGAGCGTGGGTTGTTGGCAACCGCTCTACGAGAACTGACGGCTCCCAGTTTTGGTAACATGTAGAGTGAGTATAAGCCAGACCCGTTGTAAGTACGAGACTGGTTGTGGGGACACTGCGGGGAATAAAACTATATTCTAGCAGACTCGCCTCTTGGCTGTTTGTTCTGTGTCAGACTACTTTCCTGCGAGCCTGGTCCTTGACCTTGAGAATTTTTTAAAACAGTATCATGGCGAGGGTGAGGTGGTTCATCAACTCAACACGTCTGGCTGAGGTTGGTGCAGCTACCACATCCTGGTCTTTTATACTGATGTGCAGGGCTGTTTGATTACTGAGGATGGGGATATTTGTGGATCCCTTTGCTCCAGTCATTTGTTTAATCATTCATCACCATTTATGACAGAACGTGACAGGATTGCGGAGCTTCGATCAGATCTGTTAGTCAAGTGTGGTAGCTTTAATGGGTTCGTGTCAGGTTTAGGTTCACGTGGTTCAGATCCAGTCATGTTCACCCACAGTCATTACTGAAACATAGATCGTATTGATGGCAATGGCAGACTGAGGAGATTATTCGAGGCTAAAATTTACAGGTTGTGGTTGAATGCTGTTCTGCTTCTCCTGCTGCTGTAGTCTACAGTACTACATAAATACGCAGATTTGAGCTGCAATATCTGCAAAGCAATTCTACTCTCTGTCCCTTAGTTCACAACGAGACCCATTCACCCATCAGTCATGTACTCAGTGACCTACTCTGGTTTCTGATGTGGTAACACTTCTATTTTCATACTCTCATTCTGCTGAGGGTCTCTCCCCGGGTCATGCCTTCAATCTGACACATTCTGCAAAACCAATTAAATCATTTTAGTTCAATTGTTTAATTCATCTGAATCATTTTCCTTGAGTAATACCATCTTCTGTGTTTAAAGTGAATGCCTTTCCCTCTGTTTCTCTCCCTGACCATGATTAAGAGCTCTGCAGTGTCAGTGATGTCAGCCTTATGTAGTTTCAGAGCCAATGAATTCTCTGGATTCCCAGTCATCTTCACCACATTGTATGTTTCCTCTTTTGGTTTGATGCCTTATTACTCATGGTTGCCTTGTCCTGCCATGAGTATGTTTCATCTCCTTTGGGAGAATTTCTGATATCCTCCGAAATATCCCCAGAAATTCCAGCTTTTGCTGTTACATGGTCTGCCCTGCTCAGTTCCCCTTCCAATTGACTGTGACCAGCTCCTTCCAAATGTCTTTGTAGTTACATTGCTCAATTATAATCACATTACATCAAGAAGAGAGCAATAGATATAAACCTAAAGAAGGAGCTTTGAGAGAAGGGACGCAAAGAATAATTGGTAAATTCCTTAACTAGATACAAAGAGAGAAAGAGCGAGACAACATAGATGATGAAATGTGAAATATGAGAAAACTAGATCATCAAAAGAAGTAGATGAACATCCCCCAATGTTTTGGCAATTCCTGTGTGCTGTGGTCCTTTGTACAGTGCATGTACAACAGAATAATATGTTCAAATGCTGGGTCTGATGCCAGAAATTTTAACTCCAATAATATGACAGACACTAGTTTTGGAAAGAACCCAACAGGCCAATGTATTGAATTCTGGTAGAAAGGGGATTAACTGAAATAAGCTGGGACACCAGAAGGAAGAATTTATAATACACATCCTGATAAGAATGAGAGATTGGAGTGGAGATTTCTAGAAAAGGAGGGAACGTTGATAGAAGGGGAACATATCATTTTAGATGAGAATCAAATGATGTTTTAATGTTTTATAAATTTTATACATCATATGCAACACTTTTAGTTAACTGTGTCTCCGTTGTTCATTTAGAATGTGTTGTGCACATATGAAAAATGTTACAGATCTGCACACATACATTAATTAAACAGTGAGTATAAAATCATTCTTCTGCCATTGAAACTGTCCTGTTGTCGTGTTACCAGGATACATGAACACCAACTGGCTACCAAAATACATGACCCATTATCACTATGTTCCATACATACAGACAAAGAAGGGCACCACTTTGATTGGGACAACACACGCACATACTAAGACATGCAAGGACGTTCTTAGAGGAATGGCATTCTGACCAGAAGTCATAGAACATAGAACATAGAAGAATACAGCGCAGTACAGGCCCTTCGGCCCTCGATGTTGCACCGATCCAAGCCCACCTAACCTACACTAGCCCACTATCCTCCATATGCCTATCCAATGCCCGCTTAAATGCCCATAATGAGGGAGAGTCCACCACTGCTACTGGCAGGGCATTCCATGAACTCACGACTCGCTGAGTAAAGAACCTACCCCTAACATCTGTCCTATACCTACCCCCCCTTAATTTAAAGCTATGCCCCCTTGTAATAGCTAACTCCATACGTGGAAAAAGATTCTCACTGTCGACCCTATCTAAACCCCTAATCATCTTATACACCTCAATCAAGTCATCCCTAAACCTTCTTTTCTCCAATGAAAACAACCCCAAGTGCCTCAGCCTTTCCTCATACGATCTTCCTTCCATACCAGGCAACATCCTGGTACACCTCCTCTGCACCCGTTCCAGTGCCTCCACATCCTTCCTATAGTATGGCGACCAAAACTGCACACAATACTCCAGATGTGGCCGCACCAGAGTCTTATACAACTGCAACATGACCTCAGTACTCCGGAACTCAATTCCTCTACCAATAAAAGCCAGTACGCCATATGCCTTCTTCACCGCACTATTTACCTGGGTGGCAACTTTCAGAGATCTGTGTACATGGACACCAAGATCCCTCTGCTCATCCACACTACCAAGTATCCGACCGTTAGCCCAGTACCCCATCTTTTTATTACTCTTACCAAAGTGAATCACCTCACACTTAGCTACATTGAATTCCATTTGCCACCTTTCTGCCCAGTTCTGCAGCTTATCTATATCCCGCTGTAACCTGCCACATCCTTCCTCACTGTCTACAACTCCTCCGACTTTCGTATCATCTGCAAACTTGCTCACCCAACCTTCTAACCCCTCCTCCAGGTCATTTATAAAAATGACAAACAGCAATGGTCCCAAAACAGATCCTTGCGGAACACCGCTAGTGACGGCACTCCAAGATGAACCTTTACCATCAACTACTACCCTCTGTCTTCTTCCAGCCAGCCAACTCCTAATCCAAACCTCCAACTCACCGTCAATGCCATACCTCCGTACCTTTTGCAGTAGTCTACCATGGGGAACCTTATCAAACGCCTTACTAAAATCCATATACACCACATCTACTGCTTTCCCCTCGTCCACCTCCTTAGTCACCTTCTCAAAGAATTCAATAAGGTTTGTGAGGCACGACCTGCCCTTCACAAAACCATGCTGACTATCCTTGATCACATTATTCCTATCCAGATGTTCATAAATCCTATCCCTTACAATTCTCTCTAAGACTTTGCCCACAACAGAAGTGAGACTCACCGGCCTATAGTTACTAGGGTTATCCCTACTCCCCTTCTTGAACAAGGGAACCACATTTGCTAGCCTCCAGTCTTCTGGCACTACTCCTGTAGACAACGAGGACTTAAAAATCAAGGCCAATGGCTCTGCAATCTCCTCCTTGCTTCCCAGAGAATCCTAGGATAAATGCCATCAGGCCCAGGGGTCTTATCTATTTTCACCCTTTCCAGAATTTCCAACACCTCTTCTCTACATACCCCAGTCATCCATTCTACTTAATTGTGACTCAGTACTCACATTGACAACAATGCCCTGTTCCTGATTGAATACTGACGAAAAGTATTCTTTCAGTGTCTCCCCAATCTCTTCAGCCTCCACACGCAACTTCCCACTACTATCCTTGATTGGACCTATTCCTACCCTAGTCATTCTTTTATTCCTGACATACCTATAGAAAGCCTTAGGGTTTTCCCTAATCCTACCAACTAAGGACCTTTCATGTCCCCTCCTTGCTGCTCTTAGCTCTCTCTTCAGGTCCTTCCTGGCTACCTTATAACTCTCAATCGCCCCAATTGAACCTTCACGCCTCATCTTTACATAGGCCGCCCTCTTCCCTTTAACAAGGGATTCCAATTCCTTATTAAACCACGGCTCCCTCACACGATCCTTTCCTCCCTGCCTGACGGGTACATACTTATCAAGGACACTCAATAGTTGCTACTTGAACAAGCTCCACATATCAATTACACCCTTGCCTTGAAGCTTACTTTTCGAAGCCACACATCCTAAGTCATGCCTCACAGCATCTTAATTTCCCTGCCCCCAGCTATAACTCTTGCCCTGCAGTCCACACTTATCCCTCTCCATCACTCGAGTAAAAGTCACCGAATTGTGGTCACTGTCCCCAAAGTGCTCACCTACCTCTAATTCTAACACCTTGCCTGGTTCATTACCCAGAACCAAATCCAGTATGGCCTCACCTCTTGTTGGCCTATCTACATATTGTGTCAGGAAACTCTCCTGCACACATTGGACAAACATCTAAAGAACTTGAGCTATAGCTTTCCCAATCAATGTCAGGAAAGTTAAAGTCCCCCATAACAACCACCCTATTACTTTCACTCTTCTCTTGAATCATCCTCGCAATCCTTTCTTCTAAGTTTCTAGGACTGTTAGGAGGCCTGTAAAAAACTCCTAACAGGGTGAGCTCACCTTTCCTATTCCTAACCTCAGCCCAAACTACCTCAGATGGCGAGTCTTCATCCATCGTCCTTTCCACAGCTGTAATACTATCTTTGACAAGCAATGCCACACCTCCCCCTCTTTTACCCCCACCTCTGACCCTACTAAAACATTTAAACCCTGGAACCTGCAACAGCCAATCCTGTCCCTGTTCTAGCCATGTCTCCGTAATAGCCACAACATCGAAGTCCCAGGTACCAACCCACGCTGCAAGTTCACCTACCTTATTTCATATACTTCTTGCATTGAAGTATACACACTTCAAACCATTTTCCTGTTTACAGACACCCTCCTTTGAAATTGATGCCATGTTCCTGACCTCCCTACATTCCAGGTCCTGCACCCTAAAGCTACAGTCTGGGTTCCCATGCCCCTGCAGAGTTAGTTTAACCCCCCCCCCCCCCCCCCAAGAGCACTAGCAAACCTCCCACCGAGGATACTGGTGCTCCTCAGGTTCAGGTGCAGACCATCCTGTTTATAGAGGTCCCACCTTCCCCAGAAAGAACTCCAGTTATCCAAATACCGGAATCCCTCCCTCCTGCACCATCCCTGTAGCCACGCATTTAACTGTTCTCTCTCCCTATTCCTCGACTCTCTATCACGTGGCACAGTAACAAACCAGAGACAACAACGCTGTTCGTTCTAACTCTGAGCTTCCAACCTAGCTCCCTGAAAGCCTGCCTAACATCCTCAGCACTCCTCCTACCTATGTCATTGGTGCCAATGTGGACCACGACTTCGGGCTGCTCCCCCTCCCCCTTAAGGACCCGGAAAACACGATCAGAGACATCACGTACCCTTGCACCTGGGAGGCAACATACCAAACGTGAGTCTCTCTCGTTCCCACAAAACCGCCTATCTGTGCCCCGAACTATCGAGTCCCCAATTACTATTGCTCTGCTCTTCTCCACCCTTCCCTTCTGAGTAACGGGGACAGGCTCCGTGCCAGAGACCTGAGCCCCGTTACTTGCATCTGGTAAGTCCCCCCCCCCACAAGTATCCAAAACGGTATACTTGTTCTTGAGGGGAACGGCCACAGGGGGTCCCTGCACTGGCTGCTTCCTCCCAGTCCCCCTCACTGTCACCCATCTATCTGCCATCTTTGGAGTTACTACTTCCCTAAAGCTCCGATCTATGACCCCCTCTGCCTCCCGAATGATCCTAAGTTCATCCAACTCCAGCTCCAGTTCCCTAACACGGTCTTGGATGAGCTGGAGATGGGTGCACTTCCTGCAAGTGTAATCAGCAGGGACGACCATGGCATCCCTCACCTCAAACATGTTGCAAGAGGAACATTGCACTGCCTTCACTGCCATCCCTCTGAAAGTAACGTTTTATTTAAAAAAAACTGGGTCTAAAGAATACAACAAGCAAAATGCAGCACTTACCTACTTACCACAACGGGTCTTATTATTTAGGTTAGAGGAGGAGGGCGGGTAGGAGACACTACCTCTGCAGTGCCTCGGGTTCTTCTCCTGCGCGCTTTTAAAGGGGAAAAAAACCTACCCGGCTGCCCCTCCGGTCTTCGTCACTTCCCCCTGCTGCTCCCGCTCTTTCTGTAAAGAGAGAAAAAAAACCGCTGCCTGCTACCGGTAAGTAATTTTAAAGCAAACTGTCTTACCTTAGCTGCTGCTCGCACTCAAAGTCCGTCAATAAACACAGCAATTTAGATCCTATCTACCTTCTCTTGTAAAACAAAAGAACTGGAAATGACATCACCCATCTTAAGAACCCAAGACCGAGAAATAGAGAGGCGCGACATACCATCAGCGCTTCAGCACAGACTCTCACTGATGATGTTAATTAGTCATAGTATCGAATCGTCAGAAAACAAACCTTCAAGCACAGCGAGCTAACTTGCATACATGCAAACTGTTACGAGGTGAGGTGAGCTTTTTTGGGTTTGTGGTTTTAATTAACAGAAGTGCTCGACATAGATGTCTTCACAGTTCGGGGCCCTGCCATAAGGGACTTGGGTAGATTTGAACAGATTTCGGGTACAAAATGTCCCAGCAAATTCCAACACGTTGCAATTAGTGACCTAGTTCTTCAAATAAAACCGGTCGGAAAATCTGTTTAATTTTGTTCACTGGTGGTTGTTTAAATTAAAACTGAGGGAAATGGCTCTTAACATTACTAAAGAGGTTCCCAAATTTGCCAAGAAAGTTGAGAAAGACAGAAGCAGGACATTTATTAGAATTAGCAAATAGGTTGGAATTGGGTTTAACCAGGGACAGAAGGAAAGCTGAAATTATAATGTAGTTGGTCAAGCACATTGATGTATCAGAGAAACAGACAAGTGCAATAGAGTTAGAAAAAACTTAAATTGCAAATATGGCAACTGAAGTTAGAAGACAAAGAAAGAGACGGAAACAGAGTTAGAAAAAAGAGGAGAGGAAAAAGAAAGAGAGAGAGAATTTGAGATTCAGAAGTTGTGAATTAGACAAGAAAGTTAAATTAACAGGATGGAGATGAAGGGAGAACATCGGGATGTATACAACAATGTTAGTACCTTGCCATATTTCGGTGAGAAAAATGTCAAAACCTTTTTTATTTCATTTGAAAAACATGACTCGGCAGATTACATGCCCAGTGAACTTGTGGGTAATGCTAGTTCAGACTAAGCTGGTGGGCACAGCTGGTGAGGCATGTGTAGCACTGTCAGATGATGGGTCAAGAGATTATGCAAATGTCAAATTGGCTAATTTGATTGGTTATGAAATGGTACCAGAAGCACATAGACAGAGGTTCATAAAAATTGAGACGGAACTTGGTCAGACTTATGTTAAGTTTGAAAGAATTAACTACAGTCATTTTGGTAGATGGGTGTTGGACTTAAAAATGGATAAGACCTGTGAGGCTCGAAGAGATATTATTCTGCTGGAGAAGTTTAAAGACTCACTTCCAGAGATGGTAAGATTTCATGTGCACGAACAGAAAGTTCAAGAAGTGAGAAGCACTGCAGAAATGGCAGGTAAATATGCATTGGTGCATGAGATGGAATTTAGCTTCTGGGAGAATTTTCATGCTATGAGGGATAGAAATTGGGAGAAGGGAAGTTCACACATTACAAAGCGAACAGTAGCGCACAATAGTTTACCACAAGTGAAAAAAGAAGCCCAAAGGGGTTGAAAGGAGGTGAAAGGCCTCAGGTGTTCTCAGTATAAGGCAGTGTAATACATAAAATGACAGTGCTGATGGTTTAAGAAGGGCACTGGGAAAAGGTGTTTTCACTGCAGTAAGCTGGGACACACTGTGATGGTCGTTGAAGGAAGGCATTTTGGGGAAAGATGTGGTAGAAGAGGCTAAGCCCAGTGGCATTAGTGAAACTGGTAAAGGAGACCCCAAGTGGAGCCGAGGAGCTGCAGGAAATTGCACAGCCTCGGCACGGGCTGGGTATGGAGGCAGTGCCTGATCTCTCTAAAGAATTCACCTCTGTAGATAAAGTTTACTCAGAAAGAACGGGGGAGTTGGACAAGAAGTTATAATATTGTGAGATATGGGATCTGCTCATTCTCTAATAGTTGAGAAGTGAGGCGCCGGAAAAGCACAACAGATCAGGCAGCATCTGAACAGCAGGACAATCGAATATCAGGCGGAAACCCATCGTCAGGAACATGGTTGGGGGACAAGGGGGCTGAAAGATAAATACGAGGGTAGTAGCTGGGCCTGTGGGAGGGTCACTGGGAAGGCGATAAGAAGATGTAGGTGGGAGTAATAATGATATGTCGGTTGGGAGGATGGAGTCGGTAGGTGGGAAGCAAGCTGGCCAGTTAGGGCGGTTCAAGATGGCAGTGCTAGGTTGAACGGTTGGATCTGGGAGAGGTTGGTGGAGGGGAGATTTGGAATTTGGTGAAGTCAACGTTGATGATGGTTCTAGTTTGAGGGTTCTAGTTGTCCTACCACCTATCCACAACACCCTCCTCTCCGACCTATCACCATCACACCCCACCTGCATCTACCTATCACCTTCCAAGCTATCTTACACCCAGCTCCACCCCCACCCTCCTATTTATTTCTCGGCCCCCTTCCCCCTCCGTTACCCCATCCCCCACTTTCCTGAGAAGGATTTAGGCCTGAAAAGTCAACTCTTCTGCCCCTCGGATGCTGTCTGATTGGCTATGCTTTTCCAGCGCCACACTTTTCAACTCTCATCTCCAGCATCTGCAGCCCTCACTTTCTCTCGGCCTCGAATAGTGAGAGATGAAAGTATTTTCACTCTTTCTGACGTATTAATCAAGATCGTGACAATTTGTGGAATGGGGTTAGAAATTAAGCATTCCCTTGTGTAACATCAGGTTGGAATGCCAAATCAAGGTTGGGGAAGTAACAGTGACAGTGAGTAACAGAGTGTCATTTCCAGGAATACAGTTTGTTCTTGTGAACGATTTAACAGGATCCAAATTGGGCGTAGCACCCCTTGTGTTGGAGAAGGCAAAAGGCAAACAAGGGAATTGGGGAGTTAAAAGAAAAATACCCAGGATTTTTCCAGACTGTATAGTAACAAGATTGTGGGCAGCACGGTGGCACAGTGGTTAGCACTGCTGCCTCACAGTGCCAGAGACCCGGGTTCAATTCCCACCTCAGGCAACTGTCTGTGTGGAGTTTGCACATTCTCCCCGTGTCTGCGTGGGTTTCCTCCGGGTGCTCCGGTTTCCTCCCACAGTCCAAAGATGTGCGGGTCAGGTGAATTGGCCATGCTAAATTGCCCGTAGTGTTAGGTAAGGGGTAAATGTAGGGGCATGGGTGGGTTACGCTTCGACGGGTCGGTGTGGACTTGTTGGGCCGAAGGGCCTGTTTCCACACTGAAATGTAATCTGTAATTCCACTGTCATAAGTTAGAGGAGGAAGGAAAACCAAAATAAAAAGCCAAAGGAGATGATGCTCAGTGAACTGTCACGGTGCAGAAAAAACCTGAACAGGCAGAGGATCAGGCAGAGGATCAGGCAGGGGTGTTTAGTCCTGAAAGGCTAATGGACCTACAACAGATATATATATACACACACATACACATGCACACACACAAAAAAAGGAATCAAAATATATTTTCGAACGTTATTAACTTAACGATAGAATGCTAAAATTAAAATGGAGACCCCGATAGGTTCGTGCAGAAGGGAAATGGGCCGAAGTGCACCACATTGTTTTCGGAATAGCGTAAAGTGTTACGGGGAGCACATAAACTAACTGCAGGGGGTCACCTAGGTGTACAGAAGACTCAGGCTAAGGTACAGAGGCATTTCTAGTGGCCTGGAATGCACACGGACGTGGTTATTTTTTGATGTACATGTCCAACATTCTAAATGGTAGGGAAGTCACAGGCAGTACTAAAGCCAGCACCTTTGTTACCAATTCCTGCATTCGAAGAACATTTCATGTGGGTTATGATTAGTTGTGTAGCTCCCCTATCTAAAATAAAAGTGGAAACCAATATTTGCTAGCCATAATGGATGTGTCTACCAGATTCCCAGAGGCAATTCTATTATGGAGTCATGATTCGGAGATGCTGGTGTTGGTCTGGGGTGGACAAAGTTAAAAATCACACAACACCAGGTTATAGTACAACAGGTTTAATTGGAAGAACACTAGCTTTCGGAGCGACGCTCCTTCATCAGGTGATTGTGATTGAAAGCTAGTATGCTTCCAATTAAAAGTGTTGCACTATAACCTGGTGTTGTGTGATTTTTAACTATTATGGAGTGTTAAGGTAAAAAGGGAGGTGGAGGAGTTGGTAGCTTTCTTTACTCACTGTGGGCTCCGCAGAAAGATTCAGTCAGACCAAGGTCTCATTTTACCGCTCAGCTGTTCAAGGAAGTCATGGATAGTTTAAGGAAGTCATGGATAGCTTAGGCATACAGCACTTCAAATCAAGGGTGTCCCATCCTGAATCCCAGGCACCCTTGGTAAGTTAGCATCAGGTGCTGAAGACCATATTAACAGCGTACTGTCAGGATTACCGGAATGATTGGAATGAAGGTGTCTCATTAAATTGTTTGCCATTAGACAAAAATTATTTGCCCCAAATTAATCTACTCAGTTTACTTCCTTTGAGTTAATATTTGAAGTCAGAGGTCCTTTGGAATTAATTGAATATAAATTGACAGGACCGAAGTCAGAGATCTCACACTCGGATTATATATGTGAGGTGAGGGAGAGATTTGATGGAGTAGGTGAGTTAGCTAAACAGCATAGAATGAAGCACGTGGCAGATAAAAACTCTGACATTTTGACGATTTCCTGTGGGGATGACGTATTAGTATTGTCACCAGTGATAGGAATCCCCTTCAATGCCAGGTTTAGGGACTCAGGAACAGAGTTATGGTCAGATGGACAAATTGTGTAGTTTATCTGTATGATGTAGTGATTTTTAGCAAGTGACTGAAAGCTCACGTGTTACAGCTGCCAGAGCATGTTGAACGTTTACAAGAAGCAAACTTTGTAATAAACTTAAAGAAAACTGAATTCGCGAAGGCAGAGGTGACGTTCGTGGGACATTACATTGGACATGGAAGGTTGACCCCATGGAACACAAAGACAAAGGGCTTTGAGGAATTTCCACAACCATCCTCGAAGAAAGAGGGTTTTTGGAACTGAGTGGATTCGATCGGAAGTTTGTTCCAAACTTCAGCAGCATATTGGCACCACTGATGGATTTAGTAAAGAAGGAAACATAATTGTGGTGGACAGAACAATGCCAGGAGGCATTTGAGAATTTTAAAGCAGGATTAATCACCGCACCAGTTTGAGCTACACCAAATATTTTGAAACCCTTTCAAAATTCTATTTGCTTCTAGGGATATAGGAGTTGGAGTTGTATTGATACAGTAAGATGATGATGGAATTGAATGGCTAATTGGCTACTTGTCGAAAAAACGCAATATCCACCTGAAAGAAAAATACAACATTCTCCATTATTGAAAAAGGATGATTAAGTTTCGCACTGACCTGACAATATTTTAATGTTTATGTGACTAATAAAATGTCGGAGATGGTTGTGGACAACGACAAACCTCTCGCGTTTTTTGGAATATTTAAAGTCCAGAATATGAGAGCATTTCATTGGAGTCTTATCACACCGACTTTAAACTTACAAAATGTACATGCTGTGGGTCCTAAAATGTGATAGCAGATGTGTTATCGTGGATTTAAAGGAAAAAGTTTAGATAAGATTTGACTTATTCCAGTTTATATAGGTGTGTAAGATTAATATGACTGATATAACTGAGATTAATACTTTTGTATTTCATAATAATGGGATTAAGAATTAGAAGAAAAGAAACGAAGCCATCTTTTCATTCTGATTTTTTTTTTCTGAAGGAGGGAGGTCTTATGAACCAGAAAGCATGTCAGCTCACTTTAAGACAGAACAGGTTTTGTTGAATAGAAAGTACAGCACAGATGCCAGCTAAATGTCAGATTGTTCCATATGTCACAGTTAGCTGTGAAATGGATACCTGAGTTTTGGTTGCTGTTTTGACAACAATTCAAACACAACCAAAGTGTTTAAATAATGGTCAGGATACCAGAAGCCAACGGAATTTGAATATTATTGTTTATACACCTGGAAAGCAATCAAATTATGAGAATTGTTGTATCATGGGGAGTATATAAACCCAGCATTTGAACACTAGAGGGAGAGCCACTGCCATCCAACAGCAGAGTTACTGCTATAGAGCAGGAGTGCTAACTGGCCATCTTAAAAACTCTCTTTCAAGGATACATGTTCATGTCAAACCAACTTGCAATAAAAAATGACCCAGGGAGATCAGCAGCTGGAAGAGTGAACACAGCGGGGAAGATAGAGACTGTGTGGTCTTGAGATTGTAATGTTTAATATGTGGGCTGTTCGAACAGAATTTTTTACAGAGTCGGAGTCAGATAGTAAGTAGCTAAGAAAAGAGGGGCTTGTATTTGTGAATAGTTGTTGTTTAGTGTTCACTATTAAAGTTAAGAAACTAACTTGTTATTTTTTGTATAAGTCGTGGAATGTAGGTGATCTGTGTCACTCATATTTTAACAGATTACGAGGTGAGGCGAGCTTTTCTGGGTGTTTGGTTTTAATTAACAGAAGGGTTCGACTCCACCTTGTAAATGTCCACCCACGCTAACCCCAATTCCCTGCAGTTGGCCCATATCCTTCCAGTCCATTCCTATTCACATATTTATCCAAATGCGTTTGAAATGTTGTTAATGTACCCCCCAACCACGTCTGCTGGCAGCTCATCCGTACACCAGCCATTTATGTAAATAAGTGGTCCCTCAGATTCTCTGTTAGTCCTTCCCCTTTAACCTTAAACTGATCGTCTCTCGTTCTCGATTCTCTGAACCTTGGAAAAAGACTGAGAGCATTAACCCTACCATCGTGATTTTATACAGCTCTATAAGGACTCTCTCAGTCTCCTACATGCTAAAGAAAAAGGTCCGAGCTTGTCCAACCCCTGCCTATAACTCAGACCATTGGGTCCTGGCAACATCCTTGAAAATTTCTTCTGCACTCTTTCTAATTTAATAGCGTCCTCCCCATAACAAGGTGACAAAACTGAACAATACTCCAAGTGCGGCCTTACCAAAGTCCTGTGTAACTGCAACATAAATTCCCAACTTCTGTACTCCATGTCCTGCCTGATGAAGGCCAATGTGCCAAATGCCTTCTTCACTGCCCTGCCTACCTGTGGCTCCACTCTCAGAGAACCGTGCACCTGAACCCCAAGGTCTCTCTGCCCACTACACCCTTGAAGATCCTCCCATTCACCATGAAACTCCTCCCTTGCTTTGAGTTCCCAAAATGTAAGACATCACGCATCTATATTAAATTCCATTTGCCATTTCTCGGCCCACTTCCCCACCTGAGTGAGGTCCTGCTGCAATTTCTGATAAACCTCCTCACTGAACATGCTCCCACTTACTTTAGTGTCATCTGCAAACTTACTAATCATAACTTGTACATTCACAACCAATTCATAGATAACAAACAACAATGGACCCAGCCTCCAGTCTGACAAGCATCCTTCCACTAAACCCTCTGCTTCCTACCATCAAGCCAACTGTGTATCCAATTGGCCAGTTCCCCCAGCATTCCACGTGATGGAAGCTTCCAGAGCATCCTGCCGTGTGGGACCTTATCAAAGGCCTTACTGAAATCCATAGATACTATATCTACCCCTCTGTCCTCATCAACCTTCCTGGTCACTTCATCAAAGAACTCAAACAAATTTGGGAAGCATGATCTCCCACTCACAAATCTATGCTGACTGCTCCGAATCAAACCCTGTGAAGGTAATGGGTACAGTCAATGGTATGCTGTCCTTCATTTTATGATGATTCGAGAACATAAGTAAAGCCATCTTCCTGCAGTTTTAGAGCCTTGCTGAGAGAGCATTTGGGGCAATCTCTAGAGATTTGATCTCCTTTGTAAGGAATGATCTCCTTACCACAGACACGGGTGATGGTAACATGAGGATAGAGTGAAGAAGCTAAGTGTTTAACCTGTAGAGATGTAAGGGATAAAGAAATGGTGACGCTGAAACATGAGGAGTGGCAGCGATCACTTATTTGCAAAAGAGACATTGATAGGGTGAGAAATTCCATGCTTTACCCAGGATTGATTGGTTTGATTTATTGCCACGTGTACCTCAGTACAGGGAAACACTTTATTTATGAGCAGTGGATACAGGTCATCGTAAGCATGGCCAGACAGATCATAGGGTGGACATAGACTTGGACAGAGTAAGGCACACAAGTTACACGGAACTGGACGTGCACTAGACAAGATCAACATGAATAATATCAGCATTATTTGAACTTAGTGAGTCCATTCATCGGTCTAACGTGGCCTTTCCTAATAGTTTATATGCCTAGATTAACTGTCCCCAGTTAATGTGCAGTCGGCGTGTGAACCTGTACTGAACGTCAGGTTGCTCACAATCCCCAACAGCAGCCACAATACCCTCCATCTGAAACAGGTAGCCATATCCACCAGCTTCCGTCCTGCATAAAGAACAGCAGGCTGTCTTCTCGGAAATGAAAGGTGCCTTCTTGAGACCTCACACAAGACATATGGCTTCCCTCCTCACTCCTCATGGCGAGAAAACCATGTTAAAGTCCCACGTGTGTGTCATGAGCAATGGAGCCAGAAGGAACAACATGGAGCAGCCTGTCTGTGCAGCCTCAGCTCCAGTTGTTCATCATGTTAGAGCATCTATTAGGAGACAGTGAGGGCTGCCCATGCTGGAGATCAGAGTAGAGCATCAATTGCTGGAAAAGCACAGCAAGACAATCGACGTTTTGGGCATAAGCAATTCATCAGAATCAGCATCAATTAACTCATTCTGCCCCTGTGTAAGTGCATTGAGGTGGGAATGGCCTCCTACTGTTCCTGTATAAGTGGCTCAACTGACTGAATAGCCTCCTACTGTTCCTGTATAAGTAGCTCAACGGGCTGAATGGCCTCCTCTTGTTCATGTGTAAGTAACTCAAGGGGCTGAATGGCCTCGTTCTGTTTCTGTGTAATTGACTCAAGGGACTGAATGACTTCTTCCTTGTTCAATTGGACAGGGCCAAGGGCCTGACTGGTTAGCCCTGGTTCCTGTTTAATAGGTCGATGTACTGACAAGGGTGATGATGCTGCAGCTTTAAGAATTATTTTGTCCTGGTTTCTTTGAAGAGAGAGATTGAATGATCATTAACAAGCTGGTTAGTTAAGACCACTGAGTAAACAGCGAGGGAGGCCTTGGGTTTATTTTAGTGCAGCCTGAATGGATGTGGCCAGCTCTCACAGATTAGGATCTTTGAGTTTGTGGCAATCTGTGACTGAATACTCAGTTTTGCCAAGGGCTGTGTTTATGGGATTTTCGTGTATCGGGCCAGTTCATTACTAATAGCTCCACGATCAATTATTCTGTTAACTTGTCCAATAGAATTAAGTTATTCTAATTTCCTCTTTCTTTGCTTTCATTTTATCTTTCGTGTTTAAATAAATAGTGTTTAGCTTCAAACCGAGTAGTTTGACCTGTCACATTGCATCTGGAACAGACCCTTTACATTCCCTTTAAAATAAGAAAACATTAGGATCTACGCTACCGCCTTCAAATATTGTCGAGGGGCTCTTGTGTGATCCATCACACTAGACTCCTTCTCTTCCTGAGTAATAGGCTGGAGGCTCTGAATGGGCTGTCCCTGTTCTTCTCCAATAATGTCAATGGGCTGAATGGCTTCCTCATATTCCTGTGAAACCAGCGTGAGTTGCTGAATGAACTCTATTTCACTGTGGCAATGTGCAGTGTCAGGCAGTGCTGTTACACGAATGTTACAGACACTTTAACAGCACAAGTCTCAATGGAGTCTGGGTCTTGCTGCTCATGGACACAGACCAGTTCAGGAGCTGACGGGCAACAAAATGTTCTGAACATTGTGGAATCTTCAGTGACCATCCCCACTTCTGATCTTATGTTGGTGAGGGTGGGGACGGGAGACATTGATGAAGCAGCTGAAGCTGTTTGTGAAGTGGAACCTACCCTGAGGATCTCCCACAGAGGTGACCCAGGACTGAGATGATGAACATCTTCCTTTGTGCCATGTTTGACTCCAAACACTGGAGAGTTTACTCTGATTCCCATTAAGTCCAGTTTTGTTAAGCTCCTTGATGTCAACAGAAGGCAACCACTGCCTTGATATCAGGGCCAGTCATTTTTTACCTGAACCCTTGTGTCAGCCTCTTTTGTTCATATCAATAGGCCATGGTATAGGAGCAGCAAGTGTTTTCTTCAAACAGATGGGATTGAATGTCAGGATTTCTCGTCTCAAGAGTGTTCGGGGAGTTGGGTGACTGAAATTATTTGAAGAGGAGGTACTGGATATTGACCTGTCAGAGAGGTGAGGGCTATGAAGAATTGGGTATGGAAGAGGATTTGAGACCAAGAGCAGATCAGGCATGATCTTAGTGAAGGGCAAGGCAGGCTTGGGGAGTGAACGACCTGCCCCTGTATCTGATCTTCGCCCATTCTGTTATTGGAAAGTTAGTGGGTGTTATTTTCCTGAATGTTATGGTTTTGAATATTGCAGACAGGGAGACCAGAGGATTTGGTGAGCCAGCGCTGAGTGAGGTATGGGGGCTGTATTCACAGTGAAACTGGGTCTACAACATGACCAACAAATGAAGCATAAGTTGCAGAGAGGGGAAGCTCTGTAAAGAGAGATGAGGGGCCTCTTTCATACCCGTGCCTGGGTTTTCCAATTATATTTCCCAAATCACCTCGAAACATGTGGGGCAGTCTTCAAGGGCCAAATGGTCTCCTTTGTTTCAGTGCAACAGGTTATAGGAGTAAGTGGCCTCCAACTGTTCCTGTCCAGCAGGTTTGAGGGGCTGAATGGAACACGGGAACATGGGACTGAGGAACAGGAGAGGGTCATTAGACATTTTGAGCCTTCTCCACCAGGCACTAAAATTGTGGCTGATCAGGTTGGGGCCTACTTTTTTGTCTATATCCCATTATCCGTTATTCACTTCTCTACCAAATATTTACCTAACGCATCTTTCAATCAATGTGAACATAGAGGCACGATAAACTTCCAGTGAAGAGATTTCCGACTTGAAAGGTCCTTTCAGAATTTTTCATCATCCCTCTTATAGAATAAGAGAATCATGCAGAACGGAAACAGACCCGTTAGTCCAATCTGTTCACTCCGATCAGATATCAAATCTGATCCAGTCCCATTTGCCAGCAATTGGCCAATATCCCTCCTCTTTCAGATACTTTTTAAATGTGCGATTGTAACCGTCTTCAGCACTTCCCCTAACAGCACTTTCTGTACACACACCACTCTCTGTGTGAAACATTTATCTTCAGGTCTCTTCTAAATCAATTCCCCTCGCCTTCAACCTATGCCCTCTTGTTCTGGACTCCCCTACCCTGGGGAGCAGAACGTGGCTGTTCAGAATATCCATGCCCCTGCTGGTTTTATAAACATCTGTAATGTTACCCCTCAACCTCTGACACTCCGGGGGGAAACACCTCAACGGAATCAGCCTCTCCCTGCAGTCAAACCTCCAGTCCTGGAACATATGTGTAAGTCATTTCTGCAGAAAACCGAGTTGTACACAGTATTCTTAAAGTGGCCTCACCAACATCCTGTACAGATGCAACATACCACCACAACCCCTATACTCAATGCTCTGACTGATTAAGGCAAATGTGCCAAATGTGTTCAGCACCACTCTGTCTACCTGCGACTCCACTTTCAAGGAACAATGTACCTGCAACCCTATGCCCCTTTGTTTCACAACATGCCCCAGGACCTGACCATGAAGTATATAATGTCTGCCCTGATTTGCCTTCCCAAAATGCAAAACCTCGTATTTATCTAAATTAAACTTCATCTGTCACTCCTTGCACCTTTGTCCCATCTATTTATCGTATCGTTGTACTCTGAGATAATCTACTAAACCACCATTCTGATATAATCTGCAAACTTACTCTGTCCTCAATATTCACAACTAAATCCTTCACATAAATGATGAAATGCAGTGAACTCAGTACGGATTCTTACAGCACACTGCTGCTCACAAGCCTCCAGTCTGAAAAATATCCCACTTCCTTCAAGCCAATTGTAACTAGCTTCTTCTGTATCCCAAGTGACCCAACCTTACTCATTTGTCTACCAATTAGAATGAAATACCATCTATGAAGACAGATTGAGTAGGATAGGCTTATTTTCACTAGAAAAAGGAGATTGAGGGGGGACCTGATTGAGGTTTACAAAATCATGAAGTGTATAGCCAGGGTGGATAGAGACAAGCTGTTTCCCAGGTTGAAGGATTCAGTCACGAGAGGTCGTGCTTTCAAAGTGAGAGGTGGAATGGTTAAGGGGGATACGCGCGGTAAGCACTTCACACAGAGGGTGGTGGGCATTTGGAACGCGTTGCCAGCAGAGGTGGTAGAGGCAGGCACGGTCGATTCATTTAAGATGCATCTGGACAGATGCATGAGTAAGTAGTGAGCAGAGGGATCAGATCCTTAGGAATTGTCCGACAGATTTAGACAGTACATTTGGATCGGCTCAGGCTTGGAGGGCGAAGGGCCTGTTCCTGGCCTGTAATTTTTCTTTGCTCTTTGTTCTTTAAATGAACAACTTGCTGAGGTCCATATAGACAATGTCACCCAAACTGCCTTCATCAATCTTCTTTGTTACCTCTTAACCAAATTAATGAGACATGATTTCCCATGCAGAAAGCTACGCTGTGTACTCCGATTAGCCCTTGCCTTCCCAAATGTATGTAAATTCTATCCCTCAGAATCCCCTCCAACAACTTACCCACCACTGACATCAGGATCATCGTTCTATAGTTCCCCGGCTTTTTGGGTCACTGTTTGCTTTTCTCGTCCCACTCCTGCACTGCTCACAACAGATGTTAAATGTAACCAGGTTGGTGTCATGCCGATCATGTCGGTCTCAGACTGGGTCAGGGTCAGTTTTAGGAACAAGTCAAGCTAGTTTCTGTAATCTGCTCAAATAGCACGTTTTTGATCCAGAGCAATGTTACTCAAACTATGATGGAAAGATGCATGTTTGGGTGTTGAAAATATATAATCAATATTTCCTTTTCTAAAAACACTGACACACACACACACACACACATAAACAAAATCTCTGCAACTTTAACTTGAAAGAACTTTGACCAGATATTATTGTAACTCATGACAAAAGGAAAAATTGCAAGATTTTCCAAAACTTCATTCTGCTTCTGAAGATATTGTACTCACACAGCTGCTAGCAATGAGATTCCACCCTGGGAGAGTTGGATTTGGCTGAATTCCATTTGCTTTAGGCAGTGAGTAGATTCCAATGGATGCTGGTCAGGGAGCACCCAAAGGGTAGCATGGTGGTTAGCATTGCTGCCTCGCAGCACCAGGGGCTTGGGTTCGATTCCAACCTTGGGTGACTGTCTGTGTGAAGTTTGCACATTCTCCCCTTGTCTGTGTGAGCTTCTAATGGGTGATCCCGTTTCCTACCACAGCTCAAACTGTGTAGGTTAGATGGATTGATCATGCCAAATTGTCTGTAGTTTTCAAGGGTTTCTAGGTTAGGTGCATTAGTCAGGGGTAAATATAGAGGAATGTGTTGGGAAGGTTGGTATGGATTTGTTGGGCCGAAGGGCTTGTTTCAACACTGCAGGGATTCTATTCCAATAAGAATGGTAACGATGACTGTAGAGTTCGTTTTAGCTCGCACACATTGCTGTGATGAGGAACAATGAAGGAGAGAGAGTGCAATAGGCCGTTCCTTCTCGGACAGATTACATTTTCTCCCTCTCTGAGCTGAGTCACACAATAATGTCATCCTCTCCCAAGCTGGACCATGTGAGGTCTCCTTGTACATGGTCCAAACTATGTCTCCATCACATTCCCTGTTCCATGTTGTTGCATCATTGCTGCTGTCATACACAGAGCCATACCCTTCGCAGAAAATGGTCTCGGCCGATTTGAAATATGTTTACATAGCCCCGCGTCATTAAAAAACTGAAATGTTTAATTTATTCAGAATCCCTAAGTTAAAATGCATGCATTTTTAAAGAAATGCATAAATTGCTGGAAAAGCTTTGCAGGTCTGTCAGCATCCAGATGCCTTTTACATGCTATATTTGTACCAGCCTCCACCACTTCCTCTGGCAGCTCATTCCATACACACACCAACCTCTGCGTGAAAAGGTGCCCCTTAGGCCTTTTCAAAAATGTTCCCCTTTCACTGTCAACCAACGCCCTCTAATTTTAGACGCCCCTAATCTGGGAAAAACCCTGACTACTCACCCTATCCATGACCATTCTGATTTTATAAACCGTTACTGCTGTGAAATATGGCCCCAATCAACACGAATGGCTGTACTTTCAGTTATCCTGGGCCTAAATTCTGAAATTCAATACTGACACCTCTTCCTTCTCCATCAAGTCACAATTATAAATCCATTTTAATCAGTTTGTTCAGATGTATCATGAGGCACTTCTGTGAGCTTTACACCTAGACCTTTGTGCAATGAGGTTGGGATACTGGTATCACTCTGCAATACCCATAAAGCTGTAACATTATTCTCCTCTGTGGTTTGTTCATCAGTCTGTTCAGACATGCTGGGACATACCTCTGCAACAGGCAGGACTTGAATCCAGGCCTTCTATTCCAGACCTAGGAACACTACCACACAATTTCAGGAATTGGAATCAAATCCAGAGCTCTGGCTCAGAGACAGGGACACTACCCACTACACTACCATACCCAGATTTTGGTTCATATTTTAGTGCCCATCTTTCAGCTTGGTGTGGATTTATTATAATCAGGTTACCATTACTGAATTACAAACAACACTTTGCATTATTAAACAAATGCAAGACATTTGTCTCAACTGTAGGATATTGAGTGTATGTGCTGTGCCATCGAAATTAACTATAAACATCTTTAAATTGCTATTATCTGTGGTCTGCAATATGAGAAAAAGAAATCCTGCTGACACAATCTGCCCAATGAAGCGTCTCAAATAGATATTTATTACTGAACACCAGAGACGAAGGAAGAGCTTTACTTCTGGTCACAACACATTGATCACCCTTACCCACCTCTAACGTGCGACTGCCCTCTTCCTAAAATGAAATGACACCAGGCCGCTGATTACTCTCCAGCCTCTCCTCCCCACTGACTGTGTCAGCAATCTCTCTCTCCTCGCCCTAACCACACAAGGCAAACCAAGCTCAGGGTCTTTGTGAAAATCAAGGCCGGAGTGTGCAGGCATCCTGGAGAGGGATGGGCATTTTAAAATTGAAGAGGGAGGGTGAGGTGGCAGTAATATCACTCACTGGGCTGAGGGGTGGCAGATGGAGTGTAGTTTGGATTAATGCGAGGTATTGGATTTGGTAAATCAAACAACAGCAGGACCTATACAATTAAAAGCAGAGCCTTTGGCAGTGTTGTAGGACAGAGACCTAGCTGTCAGGTATAATTCTTTAAAATTTGCATCTCATATAGATAGTGTGGTTAAGAAGGTGTTTAACACACTTGTCTTCATTGGTCAGACCTTTGAGTATCAGAATTGGGACGTCATGTTGTGGTTGTACAGGATATTGGTGAGACCTCTTCTGGAATACTGTGTCCAGTCTGGTCACCCTGCCCACTAATTCCATCGGCACACCACCCTCTGGGTGAAAAAGCTGCCCCTTAGGTCACTCTTAAATGTTTCCCCTCTCACCTTAAGCCTATGCCCTCTAGTTTTGGACTTCCCGTACCCTTGGAAAACACCTTGACTGTTCACTTTGATATTACTGACCTTGATATTATTAAGCTGGAGAGGGTTGAGAACAGATTAATCTGTATGTTGCTGGGAAAGGAGGGAGTGAGCTATAAGGAGAGGCTGGGTCGGCTGGGACTCGTTTCACTGGAGAGTATGAGACTAAGGGGTAACTTTACAGAGGTTTATAAAATCATGAGGGGTACAGATAAGCTGAAGGGCTGATGTCTTTTCCCTAGAGTTGGGGATTCAAAACTGAGGGATATTTTAAGGTGCGAGGAAAAAGATTTACAAAAGTCACGAGAGGTAAATATTTTAGACAGAAGCTGGCATGTGTGTGGAATGAACTTTCAGAGGAAGTGGTGAAAGCAGGGACAGCTACAACGTTTAAAGGACATTTCGATCAGTACATGGATAAGACATCAGTTTGGATGGTGCTGTGAGCAACTGCCCTCTCCCTCCCCATCTCTGAATGAATCCCTGTTAGTTTTCACCCTCTGCCAATGCCTGTGCAGTGGCGTGGGGAGGCCAGCAGAGGGTGACATTGCATTACTTTAAGCACCACAGAGACTGCCAGACTTGCCCCACCCAGAGACACACAGATACACGCACAGCAATTGTTAGGACACAACATTGAGCTCATCTGGTAATTTAAACTAAACATAAAGAAATGCTCAATTTGCTTTGTAAACTGTTAAAATATGAGGGACAGGTCTGCCAAATTCTACTGTTTAAATAAAAACATCAATTTATTTTTTGACTCTGAAAGTGAACATTTTACATTAACTATTCACAATTCTGGGACCCTCTTTCTCTTAACTGCTTATTACCCGACTCCAGCTCGATAGCAATATACTGTTTCTGGGTCTGCCATCCTCTCATATCACAGGTGCCTGTAAGCTCTCAGTTCAGAGCAGCATTCACCCTCTCTTAAAGGTACAGTACACGCTTTCAACTTCATCACATTATCCCCTGGTGAATATCGATAAGTGGGACCGATCTGGATTTCTTTTGCTCTGTGGTTTGTCAATATTTCATTTGCTCCGTCTGGTGTGTGCAGGATTTTTGTTGCTCCATTGACAGCATGTCATTATTCGACTCTGTCCATAGGAATATATCAGTATTTCACTTGCTCACACTCGTGTGTGTGGGGCAGAATTTCAGTTGTTACATGGGGACTGTGACGCTATGACAATCTCAATGTTTGTAGATGGCACCGAACCTGGAAAGACTCTGAAGTCTATGGAGGAGAGTGTGGAACTCTAACAGGACAGTGACACGTTGGTGCAGTGTTCAGGTGTAAGGCAGATGGGGATCAGTGCAGAGCAGTGTGAGGTGATACACTTCGGTAGGAACGACAACGAAAGACAGTTTAAAACAGGCTGTGCCATTACAAAGGAGCTGCAGGACCAGAGAGCGCTGGGTGTATAGGAGCACAGATTGTTGAAGATGTCAGGACAAGTGGGGAGAGCAGTAACTATCACAGATTAGTTTCAGTATCTGAGCTGTTTCCAGGAGGAGGTGTAGGAGGGATTCTCCATGCTCCCTTCCTGGGAGGTGGTGGTGACGATGTGTTGTAAACCCACCCTCCTGCCCACCGAGACCGTGGGGTTTCCATTTGTACCAGCTCAACACAAAAGGGAGATGGCATCAGGGCCACGGCTCCTAAGTTGTGTCGGGGAGAAACGGAGCTGCCAGGGGGTTTAAAGTGAGAATTGCCCTTCACTGAACATTGCTCCTTACTCGGTCGGTGGGACGTGGATGTTTCAGAATCTCCACGTGAGGCATCCCAGTGCTCTCCGGCTCGTACCAGGGTCCTCCCCACATGGCGGGGGGAGGGGGGTGAGGGAATGGATATCGGGCACTCCACCATCCAGCTTGGCCCTTCCTGTGCTATTCCCGGCTGTTTCTCTTGGAATGGAGGAAGGGAGGGAGGGAGTGGGAGGCCCTGCTGTTAGTGCTGGTGTAGGTGGGGGTTGGGGGAGGTATGGTGGGGTGTCCGGAGGGAGTCAGTCCACAGTGTTGTATCTATGCAGGGGGTAAAATGGATGGAGACAGAGAGAGAGAGAGAAGGTGCTGCATGCAGCAGTGAGAGTGGTGGAGCAGGAACCTAGTTCGAGGGTTGGTGGCATAACAGGTATAAAGTGAGTGTGAGGGAGCAGAGAGAATACGGTGACCCTTATCCTGATAGAGCAGAGAGGTTATTGATGCTTGTCCTGCATTGCTGGACATTTCCTCAGACCGCAGATAGTGCACTGAGCTGGGTGGGGAGCTCAGACCATGCTCGGTGGGTCTGGTGGTGTGCCCCCCACTCTAGGAAGAGAATGGCCCCCTCTGTACTAGGCCCTCCGCTAGGAACTCCGTGTCCCTGTCGACAAACCGTGGTGTAATAGCCCAATACCTGCCATGCTCGGAGTAAACTGTGCAGGGCAACTCCAAACGGAGAAAGGTCAAACATGTGCCCATTGGCCTTTTAAAGATGGCACCAATGCCAGGGATCAGAGAATATCCAGGGGCATCTGGGCGATGGTGAGTTACTGCAGCCATGATGGGTGGGAGAATCGGGCTGGAATTGAATGAGAGGGACACCATGGGGTGGGGTGGGCAGTTAATGAGGTGAGTACGATACGATAGCACCAGGAAACTAGCTCAGCCTCGTGTGGACGATCCCTCTGTCACACTCAAGGAAAATCAAACAAAGATCAATTATTGTTAGAATCTGCCCAATGAGTCATAGATTCGGTTGAAACTAATTCCAGTTACAAAGATGCAGAACAAATGCTCATCTGACCTCACACCAATATCCCTTTTTCCCATCTTTCCTGGGAAGACAGGCTCATGTTACAGGATGTTATCGAAGTGTCTAATTTCAGCATTCTGAAACCTGGAAACACATCCTTCCATGACACTTTCTCTCAGTCTCCCCCTCTCTGTCTATACCCCAAACCCCTCCCATGTGGTGAGATTTAAAGTGATTCCCCCGCCATCTCTCTCTGGCAGTGATGTTCTCACCCATAGCACCCCCTTGTCATGGCACGATGGAGAGATGGAGCTAGAAATGGATGGGAGCTACCCATCCCGTCACTTCCAGCATGGGCTGCAAGTTTCCCCACGCTGGGCAGTGATTTATCACAGTGTTACTGAGCAATGCACTGGGGTGATGTACACAGCTTTACATGCTGGGAGGGTAACTGCTCCTGGGTTACAGATCAATGTACTGGGGTGGGGTACACAGCTTTACATGCTGGGAGGGTAACTGCTCCTGATTACAGATCAATGTACTGGGGTGGGGTACACGGCCCTACATGCTGGGAGGGTAACTGCTCCTGGGTTACAGATCAATGCACTGGGGTGGTGTACACAGTCCTACATGCTGGGAGGGTAACTGCTCCTGATTACAGATCAATGTACTGGGGTGGGGTACACAGTCCTACATATTGGGAGGGTAACTGCTCCTGGGTTACAGATTAATTCACGGGTGACCACTGCACAGATCACTGTGCTGGTCAGACTATCTGGTTGAGGTTTATAGATAATGCCCTGCTGTGATCTGCACAGCTCACTGCCCTGGACAGATATATGGTCTGGGTTTATAGACCAATGCCCTGATCTGATCTGCGCAGTGTTCCACTCTGGACAGATTGCTGCGTTGTATTGACCAGTGCAATGGATGAATCTGGACAGATTGCTGGGTTGTACTGAGCAGGACACTGGCCTGGTCTGCACAGTGTTCCACGGTGAACAGATATCTCCCTCTGGGTGTATGGTTTCTGGGCTGGTTCTGTGCGGTGGATTGAGAATGTGGTATATCTAACCCTTTCAGCTGATCTGGCAATGTCTTTAGTTCCCATTCCTGTGATTGGACCCTCAGTCTCTCATCCCATTAATGTTACAGTGTTCCCAGGGACAGTACATCATGTTGGTGGGGTGGGTAGGGGGGGAAAGGTGATGGACAGGTCAAGGGGTTCCCCGGAACGTTCTGTCCCCGACATTCTATAACTGACATTCCCCGGAACGTTCCGTCCCCCAACATTCCATAACTGACATTCCCCGGAACGTTCTGTCCCCGACATTCTATAACCGACATTCCCCGGAACGTTCTGTCCCCGACATTCTATAACTGACATTCCCCGGAACGCTCTGTCCCCAACATTCTATAACTGACATTCCCCGGAACGTTCTGTCCCCGACATTCTATAACTGACATTCCCCGGAACGTTCTGTCCCCGACATTCTATAACTGACATTCCCCGGAACGTTCTGTCCCCGACATTCTATAACTGACATTCCCCGGAACGTTCTGTCCCCGACATTCTATAACTGACATTCCCCGGAACGTTCTGTCCCCGACATTCTATAACTGACATTCCCCGGAACGTTCTGTCCCCGACATTCTATAACTGACTCTCCCCGGTACGTTCTGTTCCCGACATTCTATAACTGACATTCCCCGGAACGTTCTGTCCCAGACATTCTATAACTGACATTCCCCGGATCGTTCTGTCCCCGACATTCTATAACCGACATTCCCCGGAACGTTCTGTCCCCGACATTCTATAACCGACATTCCCCGGAACGTTCTGTCCCCGACATTCTATAACCGACATTCCCCGGAACGTTCTGTCCCCGACATTCTATAACTGCCATTCCC
This sequence comes from Chiloscyllium plagiosum, assembly GCF_037043375.1. NCBI lineage: Eukaryota > Metazoa > Chordata > Chondrichthyes > Orectolobiformes > Hemiscylliidae > Chiloscyllium > Chiloscyllium plagiosum. The sequence goes on from NW_028270159.1 coordinate 103,034,111, forward strand.
CGGAACGTTCTGTCCCCGACATTCTATAACCGACATTCCCCGGAACGTTCTGTCCCCGACATTCTATAACCGACATTCCCCGGAACGTTCTGTTCCCGACATTCTATAACTGCCATTCCCCGGAACGTTCTGTCCCTGACATTCTATAACTGCCATTCCCCGGAACGTTCTGTCCCCGACATTCTATAACTGACATTCCCCGGATCGTTCTGTCCCCAACATTCTATAACTGACATTCCCCGGAACGTTCTGTCCCCAACATTCTATAACTGACATTCCCCGGAACGTTCTGTCCCCGACATTCTATAACTGACATTCCCCGGATCGTTCTGTCCCCAACATTCTAGAACTGACATTCCCCGGAACGCTCTGTCCCCAACATTCTATAACTGCCAGTCCCCGGAACGTTCTGTCCCTGACATTCTATAACTGCCATTCCCCGGAACGTTCTGTCCCCGACATTCTATAACTGACATTCCCTGGAACGTTCTGTCCCCAACATTCTATAACTGCCAGTCCCCGGAACGTTCTGTCCCCAACATTCTATAACTGACATTCCCCGGAACGTTCTGATCCCGACATTCTATAACTGACATTCCCCGGAACGTTCTGTCCCTGACATTCTATAACTGACATTCCCCGGAACGTTCTGTCCCTGACATTGTTTGTGAACGGCCGGACGTCAGTGAATTGAACAAATGATAAGGTCCCGAAGGAAGAGATCCCGTTCCAGGGAGAAGGAGACACTGTTCCGAAGGCCCCTCAGGCAGTTAAAGGGGTGAATATGTTTTCCCTGCGTTTACATTTCTTCCCGACACAGGATCAACCACAATTTAGTTCAAAATACAGGAATTCACAAATTCCGTATGTCTTCAGGAAACTGGGATAGAATCCTTCAGGACAGCAATGCTTCCACCCTCCGTATTAGGAACTGGGAAGGAGTGACCTGTGTCTGCTCTCGAGTGATCGAGTGTGTGGGAATGTTCTAGAAACCATCTGTCCTTATGGATGTGTCTCTGTGTGTTTGGGGAGGGAGGGTTTCTTGTGGTTTATGTCACATTTTTGTCAGTAATTCAGACCTTCCCATTTGTTATTCCAGCTCCAATTATTTTAATAAATCCCTGAATACAGGGACACATTTGAAAATCTCACTGGATCCGCGATCAAACGGGTTCCTTTGCCTCCAGGCTGGTGGATAATGGGTTTGTTTTCCTTCCTCACAGTTAACGTAGTGACCATCTACGTCCTGCTTTATAAAGATTGTGGATTGTCTCCATGTGTCAGACGTTACCTGGGGGCCATGGCAGCGGCGGATCTCCTGGTCATTATCCTCGACCTGATCCTGAGACACATTCCCATTGTTTATCGGGAACAGTTTTATTTCCTGAGGGACTCCGTCCCCGTGTGTAATATCCACGCCGTCCTGCTTTACGCAGCCACTGACTGCTCGGTCTGGTTCACCGTCACTTTCACCTTTGATCGGTTTGTGGCCATTTGTTGCCAGAAGCTGAAAAGTAAATATTGCAGTGAGAAGACGGCGGCTGTGGTTCTGGGAGCAGTGACTGTGCTGAGCTGTTTAAAGGACATTTCCTGGTATTTTATGCTCACGGCTGGGTATTGGCTGGGGAACGAGCCCTGGTTTTGTGATGTAACAGAGGCTGTTGTATCCTCCAGTGTCTGGGTCACAATCGAGCTCCTCCACCACATTCTAACCCCGTGTGTCCCATTTCTCCTGATTCTGCTGCTCAATGTTCTCACCGTCAGACACATTTTAGTGACCAGCAGAGCCCGCAGGAGACTCCGCACTCACACCAATGGGGACGCTCAGTCTGACACTGAAATGAGAAACCGAAAAAAATCCATCATTTTACTGTTTGTCATCTCGGCCAATTTCATCCTGTTATGGTCAATGTTAATGCTGTTTTCTATATGGGCCCGGATGTGGGTGTTTGGGTATCGGTCTGTGTATCTCCATCACTTCGTGCAGGAATTGGGCTTCATGCTGCAGCTCCTCAGTTGCTGCACAAACACCGCGATTTATGCCGTGACCCAGACTAAGTTCAGGCAGCAGCTGAAGAATGTGCTGAAATATCCCTTCACCCAGATCCATCCATCCATCAAATTCCCGCATTAATCACACCATCCGGGATTTTCTCATTTCAGTTCAGTGTTTCAGCGATGGAGCAGCCTGTCGCTCTGGTAACAGACTGAGGGTAGCGCTGGGTTGTCCATCCTTATCCCACAGGGGGGTTACAGGGAAACATTTCAATGTTTCTTACAACTCAGGGGCCAGTGAGAAAAGGCACCACCCCACTGACTGTATCCATCACTTCCATTTGTAAACAATAAAAATGTTGATTAAAGCGTGCCGAGCAGCAGAGTGACCGATGTTGTTGGGTGTCTTTGTGTTGGAGAAGCTGAACTGGAGAGAGACAGACTCAGCCCCAAGTCCTGGTCCTCAGGGAAGGGGAGGGCACCGGGCCCTGAGCTCAGGAGCTGGGTTTAACTCCCTCTGTCCCTCCCACTCCAACCTGGCCTCCCCATTTCCTCTCCCCCACTCTTCCTCCTCAATTCTCTCCCTCTCTCTCTCTCTCTGCACACTGTGTCTCTCTCACCTCCTCTCCCTTTCACTCTCTCTGGTCCCCTCTCAGACACCACCCCTCAACCCCGGTTTCTCCACCTGCTTCCACTATTCTTTCTGCCTCACTCTCCCTCTCTCTCTCACACCCAACATGAGTTTATCCACCTGCCTCCACTCTTCTCTCTCCCCCTCACCCTCACTCTCTCTCCTGCCGTCTCTGTCTCCCTCCCGCAATTCCGTCTCTACCCCAATTTCTCCACTTCCCACATCTCTCAATCATCTCACCCCACCCCCCACACGCAGCTTCACCACCAACCCCCAGTCTCTGGGTCAGAGGGAGAGGGAAGGACTAGGGAGACAGAGTGTGTCAGAGAGAGAGGAAGGGCAGGACAGGAGGGAGAGAGATTGAGTCAGAGAGAAACGGAGGGAGGTGGGGAGAGAGAGAGACACCGAGGGAGGGGGATCGAGAATGGGAGAAGATGGAGAGAGAGCAAAGGAGCAGGGAGAGACAGAGGGAGAGAGAGAGGGAAGGGAGAGATAAGGTGAGGGAGGGAGAGAGAGAAATAGGGGAGGACATAATGAGAGAGGGGTCAGAGAGAGGGGGGACAGAGAGAGGGGGTACAGAAAAGGGGGAGATAGAGAGGGCGACAGAGAGAGGGGCACAGAGAGTGGGGGAGATAGAGGGGGGTCAGGGAGAGAGGGGGTCAGAGAGAGGGGGACAGAGAGAGAGAGGAGGACAGAGAGATGGCGACAGGGAGAGGGTGACAGAGAGAGAGGGGGACAGAGACAGAGGAGGGCAGAGAGAGAGGTGGGACAGAGTGTGGGGAAGATAGAGGGGGACAGAGAGAGAGAGGGGGACAGAGAGATGGCGACAGAGAGAGGGTGACAGAGAGAGAGGGGGACAGAGACAGAGGAGGGCAGAGAGAGAGGCGGGACAGAGTGTGGGGAAGATAGAGGGGGACAGAGAGAGAGGGGGACAGTGAGAGGGGGGAAGAGAGAGGCGGGTGGGAGGGTGAAGGGGCAGAGAGAGGGTGACAGAGAGAGGGGCACAGAGAGAGGGGATATAGAGAGAGACAGGGAGAGGGGTGCAGAGTGGGGGGGGAGAGGGGGGTCACAGAGAGGGGACAGAGAGTGAGGGATGGAGAGAGTGGGGGACAGAGGGGGGGGGACAAAGAGAGCGGGGGCAGAGAGAGAGAGAGCAGGGAGAGGGCGACAGAGAGGGGCAGAGAGCGGGGGAGAGATCGGCGGGACAGAGAGAGAGGGACAGAAAGAGTGGGGGAGAGAGAGAGAGAGGGGGGACAGAGAGAAGGGAGGACAGAGAGAGGGGTAAAGAGTGGGAGAGAGAGGGGGTCAGAGAGAGGGGGACAGAGAGATGGCAGAGAGAGGGCAACAGAGAGAGGGGGACAGTGAGAAGGGGACAGAGAGAGGGGTACAGAGGGGAGAGAGAGGGGGTCAGAGAGAGGGGAACAGAGAGTGGGGGGATGGAGAGAGTGGGGGACAGAGAGAGGGGGACAGAGAGAGGGGGCAGAGAGAGGGCGACAGAGTGGGAGTCAGACAGCGGGGGGGGAGAGAGAGGGGACAGAGAGAGGGGGACAGAGAGAGAGGGGGAGATAGAGGGGACAGAGAGAGGGGGACAGAGAGAGGGGAAGATAGAGGGGACAGAGAGAGGGGGACAAAGAGTGGGGGAAAGAGAGGGTACAGAGTGGGGGGGAGAGGGGGTCAGAGAGAGGGGGACAGAGAGTGTGGGGTTGGAGAGAGTGGGAGACAGAGAGAGAGGGGTCAGAGAGGGGGGCAGAGAGAAGGGGGCAAAGAGAGGGTAACAGAGAGGGGGTCAGAGAGCAGGGGAGAGAGATAGGGGACAGAGAGAGGAGGACAGAGAGAGGGGGAGATAGACGGGACAGAGAGCAGGGGAGAGAGATAGGGGACAGAGAGATGAGTACAGAGAGAGGGGGAGATAGAAGGGACAGAGAGAGGGGGACAGAGAGTGGGGGACAGAGAGGGGTACAGAGTGGGGGGAGAGAGGGGGACAGAGAGTGGGGGGATGGAGAGAGTGGGGGACAGAGAGAGAGAGGGGGGACAGAGAGTGGGGGACAGAGAGGGGTACAGAGTGGGGGGAGAGAGGGGGACAGAGAGTGGGGGGATGGAGAGAGTGGGGGACAGAGAGAGAGGGGGGACAGAGAGGGGGCAGAGAGAAGGGGGCAGAGAGAGAGAGGGGGCAGAGGGGTGGAACAGAGAGAGGGGGGACAGAGAGAGAGGGGGCACAAAGAGGCAACAGAGAGAGGGGAACAGAGAGAGGGGGAACAGAGAAAGGAGGAACAGAGAGAAGGAGGGATAGAGGGAGACGGGGACAGAGAGAGGGGGACAGAGAAGAGGGGAACAGATAAAGGAGGAACAGAAAGAAGGGGGGATAGAGAGAGAGGGGGGGACAGAGAGAGGGATCGGGTGACAGAGAGAGTGGGGGCAGAGAGAGGGCAACAGAGAGGAGGTCAGAGAGCGGGGGAGAGAGAGAGGGGATAGAGAGAGGGAGACAGAGAGAGAGAGGGGGACAGAGAGGGGGGCAGAGAGAGGGAGACAGAGAGAGGGGGATAGAGAGAGAGAGAGGGGGACAGAGAGAGGGGTCGGGTGGCAGAGAGAGTTGGGGCAGAGAGAGGGCAACAGAGAGGAGGTCAGAGAGCGGGGGAGAGAGAGGGGGCACAGAGAGAGGGTGGCAGAGAGAGTGGGGGCAGAGAGAGGGCAACAGAGAGGAGGTCAGAGAGCGGGGGAGAGAGAGGGGGACAGAGTGGGCGAGACAGAGAGCGAGGGAGACAGAGAGAGGGGAGACAGAGAGAGAGGGAGACAGAGAGAGGGGAGACAGAGAGAGGGGACAGAGAGAGAGAGAGGGACAGAGAGAGAGGGGGACAGCGAGAGAGAGGGGGACAGAGAGAGTGGGACAGAGAGAGGGGGGTCAGAAAGAGGGTGACACAGAGGGGTGGAACAGAGAGAGAGGGTACAGAGAGAGAGAAGGACAGAGAGAGGGTACAGAGAGTGAGGGGGACAGAAAGAGAGGGTACCGAGAGAGAGGGGCAGATAGAGAGAGGGTCAGAGACAGAGGGGGTCAGAGAGAGAGGGGCAGAGAGAGAGAGGGGGCAGAAGGGGGGACAGAGAGAGTGGGGGACAGAGAGACGGGACAGAGTGAGGGGAAACAGAGAAAGGGGGAACAGAGAGAGGGGGATACAGAGACGGTGACAGAGAGGGGGGCAGAGAGAGGGAGACAGAGAGAGGGGGACAGAGAGAGAGAGGGGGACAGAGTGATGGGTCGGGGGGCAGAGAGAGAAGGGGACAGAGAGAGAGGGGGGACAAAGAGACGGCGAGAGAGAGAGGGACGACAGCGAGAGAGGGGGACAGTGAGGTGGTACAGGGAGAGGCGGGTGTGAGAGAGGGGGTCAGAGAGAGGGCGACAGAGAGAGGGCGACAGTGAGAGAGCGTAACAGAGAGAGGGGGGACAGGGAGCGGGGGAGATAGAGGGGGTCAGAGAGAGAGGGTGTGTCAGAGAGAGAGAGGGGAACAGAGAGAGTGGGGGTCAGAGAGAGGGCAACAGAGAGCGGGGGACAGAGAGTGGGGGAGATAGAGGGGTCAGAGAGAGAGTGGGGAAAGAGAGAGAGAGAGAGAGAGAGGGGAACAGAGAGAGTGGGGACAGAGAGAGGGGGGACAGAGAGAGGGGGGACAGAGAGAGGTGGACAAAGAGAGGGAAACAGAGAAATGGGGAACAGAGAGAAGGGGGATAGAAAGACGGTGACAGAGAGGGGGGAGGGCAGAGAGAGGGAGACAGAGAGAGGGGTACAGAGTGGGGGAGAGATAGGGGTCAGAGAGAGGGGGACAGAGAAGGGGGACAGAGAGAGGGGGACAGAGAAAGGGGGAATAGAGAAAGGGGAACAGAGAGAAGGAGGGATAGAAAGATGGTGACAGAGAGGGGGGCAGAGAGAGGGAGACAGAGAGAGGGGCACAGAGTGGGGGCGAGAGAGGGGGTCAGAGAGAGGGGGACAGAGAGTGGGGGGGCAGAGAGGGGGCAGAGAGATTGGGGGCAGAGAGAGAGCGGGCAGAGAGAAAGGGTGACAGAGAGGGGGTCAGAGAGGGGGTCAGAGAGCGCGAGAGAGAGTGGGGGGCAGAGAGAGGGTGATAGAGAGAGGGGTACAGAGAGGGGGTCAAAGACCGGGGGAGAGAGAGAGGGGAGAGAGTGAGGGGGACAGGAGTGAGGAGGACAGAGAGAGGGGGACACAGAGAGGGGGACAGGAGTGAGGGGGACAGAGAGAGGGGGACAGAGAGAGGGGGACAGAGAGAGGAGAACAGAGAGAGGGAAACAGAGAGAGGGGGGCAGAGAGAGGAGAACAGAGAGAGGGAAACAGAGAGAGGGGGACAGAGAGAGGTGTCGGGGGCAGAGAGAGCGGGGGCAGTGAGAGGGCAACAGAGAGGGGGTCAGAGAGCGGGGGAGAGAGGGGGTCAGAGAGGGTGGGAGAGGGAGGGGACAGATAGAGGGGGACAGAGAGAGGGGGACAGAGAGAGAGAGAGGGGGACAGAGAGACGGCGACAGAGAGAGGGGGACAGAGAGTGGGGGAGATAGAGGGGGTTAGAGAGAGAGGGGGTCAGTGAGAGAGAGGGGGACAGAGAGAGAAGGGGGCAGAAAGAGGTGAGAGAGAGAGCGGGGGACAGAGAGAGAGGAGGACAGAGAGAGAAGGGGTCGGGAGGGACAGAGAGAGGGGGGACAGAGAGAGGGGGGAGCAAAGAGAGGGGGAACAGAGAAAGGTAGGACAGAGAGAAGGGGGGAGAGAGAGACGGTGACAGAGAGAGGGGGCAGAGGGAGAGAGAGAGAGGGGTACAGTGTGGGGGAGAGAGGGGGGTCAGAGTTAGGCGGACAGAGAGTGGGCGGATGGAGAGAGTGAGGGATAGAGAGAGAGAGGGGGGGACAGAGAGAGAGGGGGCAGAGAGAGGGCGACAGAGAGCGACAGAGAGGGCGTCAGAGAGCGGGGGAGAGAGAGGGGGCAGAGAAAATGGGACAGAGAGAGGGCGACAGAGAGGGGGCAGAGAGATGGGGGGCAGAGAGAGAAGGGGCAGAGAGAGAGAGGGGGCAGAGAGAGGGGGACAGAGAGAGGGGGATCAGAGAGAGGGGGAACAGACAGAGGGGGGACAGAGAGAGGGGGTACAGAGAGAGGAGGACAGCGAGAGGGGGACAGAGAGCGGGACAGAGGGGACAGTGAGAAGGTCATACAGAGAGGGGGACAGAGAGAGAGGGGGGACAGAGAGGGGGGACAGAGAAAGGGGGGCAGAGAGAGGGGGTACAGAGAGAGGAGGACAGAGAGAGGGGGACAGAGAGAGGGCGACAGAGAGAGAGGGGGCAGAGAGAATGGGGCAGAGAGAGAAGGGGCAGAGAGAGGGGGACCGAGAGACGGCAACAGAGAGAGGGGCGACAGAGAGAGCGGGCGACAGAGAGGGTGTCAGAGAGCGGGGAGAGAGAGAGTACACAGAGAGAGGGGGGGGACAGAGAGAGGGGGGAACAGAGAGAGGGGGGCAGAGAGAGGGGGAACAGAGAGAGGAGGACAGAGAGAGGGGGACAGAGAGGGGGAGAGAGAGAGGGGACAGTGTGAAGGGGATAGAGAGAGGGGGCAGTGAGAGAGGGGGCAGAGAGAGAGGGCGACAGAGAGGGTGTCAAAGAGCGGGGGAGAGAGGGGAAAAGAGAGGGGGATAGAGAGAGGGAGACAGAGAGAGAGGGGACAGAGTGAGGGGGACAGAGAGAGGGGAACAGAGAGAGGGTTGACAGAGAGAGGGGTCAGAGAGAGAGGGGGACAGAGAGAGGGGGGAAGAGAGAGGGGGGGACAGAGAGAGAGGGGGACAGAGAGAGAGGGGTCAGAGAGAGGGGGCAGAGAGAGGGGGCAGAGAGAGGGGGCAGAAAGAGAGGATGACAGAGAAGGGGTTAGAGAGCGGGAGACAGAGAGAGGGGGCAGTGAGATGGGGATAGAGAGAGGGGGACAGAGAGTTAGGGGGCAGGGAGAGAGGGTGACAGAGAGGGGGTCAAAGAGCAGGGGAGAGAGAGAGGGGACAGAGAGAGGGGGATAGAGAGAGGGGAACAGAGAGAGAGAAGGGACAGAGAGAGGGGTCGGGGGGGCGGAGAGAGTGGGACAGAGAGATGGGACAGAGAGAGGGGCGACAGCGAGAGAGGGGGACAGGGAGAGGGCGACAGAGAGGGGGGGACAGAGAGAGGGGGTACAGAGAGAGGGGGCACAGGAGAGAGGGGGGACAGAGAGAGAGGGACAGAGAGAGAGGGGGACAGAAAGAGGGTGAAGAGAGAGGGCGACAGAGAGAGGGGGGACAGAGAGAGAGGGAGACAGAGAGAGGGGGGGACAGAGAGAGAGGGAGACAGAGAGAGAGGGGGCACAGAGAGAGGAAGACAGAGAGAGAGGGACAGAAAGAGGGGAAGAGAGAGAGGGACAGAGAGAGAGGGGGACAGAGAGAGAGGGAGACAGAGAGAGGGGGGGACAGAGAGAGAGGGGGACAGAGAGAGTGGGACAGAGAGAGGGGGGCAGAGAGAGGGGGCAGAGAGATAGGGGACAGAGAGAGGGGGCAGAGAGAGGGGGGGTAGAGAGAGGGGGCAGAAAGAGAGAATGACAGAGAAGGGGTTAGAAAGCGGGAGACAGAGAGAGGGGGGCAGTGAGATGGGGATAGAGGGGGACACAGAGTTAGGGGGCAGGGAGAGAGGGCGTCAAAGAGCGGGCAAGAGAGAGAGAGGACAGAGAGAGGGGGATAGAGAGAGGGGAACAGAGAGAGATAAGGGACAGAGAGAGGGGTCGGGGGACAGAGAGTTGGACAGAGAGAGGTGGACAGAGAGGGGGGTGACAGCGAGAGAGGGGGACAGTGAGGTGGTACAGAGAGAGGCGGGTGTGAGAGAGGGGGTCAGAGAGAGGGCGATAGAGAGAGAGAGAGGGCGATAGCGAGAGAGGGCAACAGAGAGAGGGGGGACAGGGAGCGGGGGAGATAGAGGGGGACTGAGACAGAGGGGGTCAGAGAGAGAGAGGGGCAGAGAGAGTGGGGGTCACAGAGAGGGCGACAGAGAGCAGGGGCCAGAGAGTGGGGGAGATAGAGGGGGTCAGAGAGAGGGGGGGTCAGAGAGCGGGGATAGAGAGGGGATCAGACAGCGTGGGAGAGAAAGGGGACAGAGAGAGAGGGGACAGAGAGAGAGGGGGCGACAGAGAGACGACGACAGAGAGAGGGGGACAGAGAGTGGGGGAGATAGAGAGGGTCAGAAAGAGAGGGGGTCAGTGAGAGAGAGGGGACAGCAAGAGAAGGGGGCAGAAAGAGGAGACAGAGAAAGGGGGACAGAGAGAGAGGAGGACAGAGAGAGAAGGGATCTGGGGGGGTAGAGAGAGGGGGGACAGAGAGAGGGGGTCAAAGAGAGGGGGAACAGAGAAAGGTGGGACAGAGAGAAGGGGGGATAGAGAGACGGTGACAGAGAGAGAGGGGGCAGATGGAGAGAGAGAGAGAGAGGTACAGTGTGGGGGGGGGGTCAGAGAGAGGCGGACAGAGAGTGGGCGGATGGAGAGAGTGGGGGATAGAGAGAGAGAGAGGGGGACAGAGAGTGGGCGGATGGAGAGAGTGGGGGATAGAGAGAGAGAGGGGGACAGAGAGTGTGCGGATGGAGAGGGTGGGGGATAGAGAGAGAGAGGGGGACAGAGAGAGAGGGGGCAGAGAGAGGGCGACAGAGAGAGAGAGGGGCAGAGAGAGGGGGCAGAGAGAGAGGGGGCAGAGAGAGAGGGGCAGAGAGAGGGGCGGCAGAGAGAGCAAGCGACAGAGAGGGGGTCAAAGAGCGGGAAGAGAGAGTACACAGAGAGAGGGGGACAGAGAGGGGGGCAGAAAGATGGGGGACTTAGGGGGGGGCAGAGAGAGGGGGAACAGAGAGCGGGGGACAGAGAGAGGGGGGACACAGAGAGGGGGACAGAGAGAGAGGGACAGAAAGAGGGGGAAGAGAGAGAGGGGGACAGAGAGAGAGGGAGACAGAGAGAGGGGGACAGAGAGAGGGGGGGGGACAGAGAGAGTGGGACAGAGAGAGGGGGGGGCAGAGAGAGGGGGCAGAGAGAGTGGGACAGAGAGAGGGGGCAGAGAGAGAGGGGGTAGAGAGAGGGGGCAGAAAGAGAGAATGACAGAGAAGGGGTTAGAAAGCGGGAGACAGAGAGAGGGGGCAGTGAGATGGGGATAGAGAGGGGGACACAGAGTTAGGGGGCAGGGAGAGAGGGCGTCAAAGAGCGGGGGAGAGAGAGAGGGGACAGAGAGAGGGGGATAGAGAGAGGGGAACAGAGAGAGATAAGGGACAGAGAGAGGGGTCGGGGAACAGAGAGAGTTGGACAGAGAGAGTGGGACAGAGAGAGGGGTGACAGCGAGAGAGGGGGACAGTGAAGTGGTACAGAGAGAGGCGGGTGTGAGAGAGGGGGTCAGAGAGAGGGCGATAGAGAGAGAGTGGGCGATAGCAAGAGAGGGCAACAGAGAGAGGGGGGACAGGGAGCGGGGGAGATAGAGGGGAACTGAGACAAAGTGGGTCAGAGAGAGAGAGGGGCAGAGAGAGTGGGGGTCAGAGAGGGGGCGACAGAGAGCAGGGGACAGAGAGTGGGGGAGATAGAGGGGGTCAGAGAGAGGGGGGGTCAGAGAGCGGGGATAGAGAGGGGCTCAGAGTGTGTGGGAGAGAAAGGGGACAGAATAGAGGGGGACAGAGAGAGAGGGGACAGGGAGAGAGGGGGGATAGAGAGACGACGACAGAGAGAGGGGGACAGAGAGTGGGGGAGGTAGAGAGGGTCAGAAAGAGAGGGGGTCAGTGAGAGAGAGGGGGACAGCAAGAGAAAGGGG